>NC_091117.1:78875000-79092500 GCF_040183065.1 Periplaneta americana
AATAATGGAAATACAAGAATAACAAGGAGGGAACACAAAGAGAACAACTGGAATACAAGAAGAGGATGAGGATACAAGGAAAACAAGGAGAATACAGGGAGATCAAGAGGAGGGAGTTGTATTTTTATATGACAGTCAATTCCCAAGTTACCATATCTAGTGTGGAGAAATACTTATTCTACGTGAAAATCCAACTACGTAATCAGGACAAGCGGGGTTTGAACCCACATCTCAGTGCCGTTGCAAAGTATAATACCGTTTGTTACTCCTAGTCTACAACTTTGACCTACGTGTTTTTTCTGCTAAATCATGAAGTGTTTCCATAAATACATAACATGTTGGTCAGATTGTAGGTAGATTACGTAATATGACAATTTGCATAAGATAGCGAGAGTAGCCTATTAGTGTTATTTTAATAGTTTAAATTTAGTTGTACGTAATGGTGGTTTCTTTGAAATGGCAGATAAAAGGTAACAATTTCTTGTGTAATACGTGGTAAAAAGCCGCGTTACTTCCATTTACACATCCGGTATATCCTCTTGCGTCACAGTATACTCGTCATTGTACTTCCGGGTTAGATAGGTTTAGATATTACGTATTCAGATGCACTCAGTGAACTAGCCATAACTTTGTAATAAGCCATAGGCTACCATAGCGACGGTAGCGCATTTGCCTACTGAATCGAGGCTGCGAACCTTGCTTGAGCTGATTACCTGATTCTTTTATTTCCGAAGTTTTAAGTTTTCCCCAACTATAAGACGAATATCAGGTAATCCTATGAAGAAACAGGTATTCTATGGACACTCTTCAGACCATCTCGCAAAATACCACCTAGCTATCACTAATTCTACTGACACTAGATGGCCACCGGCGTAGTTCAGTCGGCAGAGGCTGATCCGGAGTTGAGCTCGGGCGTGGGTTAGATTCCCGCTTGGACTGATTATCTGGTTGGGTCTTTTCCGAAGTTTTCTTCAACCGTAAGGCGAATGCCAAGTAATCTATGGCGTATCCTCCGCCTCATCTCACCAAATACCATCTTAATAACACAAATTCCTTCGATGCTAAATAACCGAGTAGCTGATACAGCGTCGATAAATAACCAACTGAAAAACTGACGTTAGATAACGTAGAAGTTGATACAGCGTCGTTAAATAACATATTTAAAAAACAAGCAATTCACTGAAGTCCATAGTCACGCATGTAGGTCAACTGGAGGCGAATTGCAAAACTTGCTCGTCGTTTACTACAATTGGCCAATACTAGACAATAACAGTGCAGGACTCACTGACCGTATGGTTAGCATAGCACAGGACCATCGCTGAAACAACATAAGACAGCACAAGACAAAAACACCCAGTTCCATGGATGTAAGATAAATCTCTTCCACAACGGGAATCGAACTACGGACCGCTTAGAGTGCATACGCCATCCAGAGCCAAAGCGGGGGTTTGGTTCATTAATGTAAATTAAAACAAAATATGTTCATGATTTTGTTCGTGAGTAGGCCTGTCTGAAAACATTTTTGCGTCAGCGATTGAAAATATGCGTTAAGACTCAAACGGTCATGTTGCATATTTAAGAGTCATCATGTCTTCGGACTTAGTTGCCTCATGAGTAATGCCTTATTGGGTCACGAGGTTCAACCTGTCTTCGGACAGTTGACTAAAAAAAAACAACAATTACTATTTTCAGTGTTGTTATGCACGTGTGATTCCCTCGCTAGAAGTCTCAAACTTTTGTCTATAAAACTATCATTTACTTAAAGTTTGTCTTGAAATTTTGTATGCATATACCTTCAACAATATAAAACAGGATTTAATCCCTCCAATATGTTTAGACTTTTCCAGTGACCTTGATAGTTTTTTGTTCCACTACACTGCATCTCGGTAGTGTTGGCTCCAGTGCCTAGGGATTAACAGTGTTCAGTAGTAGCAAAAAAAAAAAAAAAAAAAAAAAAACCAGACCGATCCTTGTAGCTGATTTCAGAGCCTTGTTCACTCCAGAGCACGATAGACTGGTAACTAAGACCTTCGTGGTTCGAATCCTGCCAGGGAAGGAAACTTTTTTTTGTTCCTTATTCAAATTTATTCCCAATACTTTTCGATTGCTGGTAAAATTCATGTTCTGGGAATAATAAGTTCATTAAGTAGTAAAATATCGCTGCAATCGAAAAGTATTGGGAATAAGTTTGACTACTAAGGAACAAAAAAAAAGTTTCCTTCCCACTCTTCCCAGGCTGAATTCGAATCACGAAAGTCTTAGCTACCAGTCTATCGTGCTCTGGAGTGAACAAGGCTCTGAAATAGCTACAAGGGTCGGTCCGGTTTTTTTACCACTACTGTACACAATCGAAGAACACGTGTTCTTCGTTCGTGAATCCTGTCAAGTTTCTATGTAAAACAAAGAAGAGAAGATATAAGAAAGAACATATGGAATGCAATTCTTTGCATTTTCAGCACCTTGTTAGACTGTGATTTTGCAGCTCCGTGAAGCTACTTTAACTGGCTATCACTGCTACATGCTTAAGTTGTGTGAAACCAGGTATCGAATTGCGTCAGACATGAAGTTTGAACCACTCGAAAGGCAAGAGTCGACAAAATGAAGTTACGGCGTCAGCAGCATGCAATCGAAATATGAACTTACACCACTCCAACAATGGAATGAATCGTTCCCATCACTACAGGTATACACGTTGCTCCAAAACCTCGCTAGCCCTCACTTTATCGAATAAAACAGAAGTGGGTAAACAGGTCACATGTCGCGTGACCGGCGCAGATAAAGGCTACATTCCCAATTACAAACATGCCCACAACCTTCACTGAGGATATTGATGGGCAAAATTGATTCCCGACTACTAAAGAAGCACAAAATAGGCATATAGACGATATACACATACAGATCTGTAGCTACAGTAAGCATAGATTAGTAAAAATAATAATACTCCTTGCACTCGAGGCAGGATACAAGCAAGCCTTCATAACAGAGGCGCTCAGAATAATGACAGATCCCAACAGAAAGTTCATTTTGAGAAAAATGACAATGTTTGTTTTTAAAACTCAGCGAATTTTTAACATTGACTTCATGATCAGGTTCTATTGGCCACTTCACAAGACGATCTGCAGAAGTCATTATATTCATTAAACACAGTTGCAAAAGACTATAATATGACCATTTCTGTAGAAAAGTAAAAAGTTATGGCTTCTAAAGGTAAATATCCAATAAGAAGTAAAATCTGTATTGAAAACAGAATTCTAGAACAAGTGAACACATTTAACTATTTAAGGGACCATCTTTCATATGAAAAAGAAAAGGATATCGATACTAAAATAACTGATTTTGTAAACGTTATCGACATTATCAATTCAGTTTCCAACCTAATTTAATAATAATAATAATAATAATAATAATAATAATAATAATAATAATAATAACCAGGGAAAGGATTTATATGTAAATACATATTTACTTATAAAGCTAATATAATTTATATTTTGCATTATCTTTATGTTTCACAATGTGTAGGGTTGAAAAATCCTACTTTTATTTTCCATATTTTTCCATATTTTAGAGTTTAGTACATATTTTCGTTAATTTCCATATATTTTCCATATTTCATATAAAACAGTCCATATTATATTAGGTTTAACAATAAAACAAAACAAAATTCCATTAACTTTTAAAAATACATTTCAACAATAGAGATTTAAACACATGTTCAGTAATCCCTTTAACATCAGAGTTATTTGAAAATTAGCAGTCCTATCAACAATGGGAAAGTAAGTTACAAAACTGTATTAATTTAATTTAAAATTTTTAACAGACTTCAGTTGTGCAGCTCAACAGTTAAATGCCAGTCAGAGTACACATAGGTTCAGTTTTGTAAATCATACTATAAAGACGGTAAATATGCCAAAAGTACGTCATTCAGTCAATTTAAAATCAAAACTAACAAGTTACATTTCAGAATTTAAAGAAGATGGTTTATCAACTGACAATAAAATATTATTTTGTAATTTGTGTCAGTGTGCAGTATCATCTACACAAAAGTTCCTGGTGCAACAACACATTACAACTAGTAAACATCAGGCCAACAAACAACTAAATTCCAAGCAGAGACAATTGTTTTTAACACAACCAACAACATCGAGTGTAAGATCTGAGTTTAACATCGACCTGTGCCGTTCTCTCATCTCTGCTGATATTCCTCTCTACAAACTAAAGAATAAGGTCTTCAGGGAATTCCTTGAAAAATATACTCAACATACAATCCCGGATGAGTCAACACTTAGGAAGACGTATGCTCCATCCATCTACGATGAGACAATACAGAAGATAAGAGATGAAATTAAAGATAGTTCAATTTGGGTTTCCATTGATGAGACTCCCGACAAAGAAGGTAGACTTGTTGGTAATGTAGTTATCGGTTTGTTAAGTGAACAATATTCTGAACGAATTCTTTTACATTGTGATGTTCTAGAAAAGTGCAATAACAAAACTATAGTTAAACTGTTCAACGAAGCTATGGGTATCCTGTGGCCAAAGGGTATTATGTACGATAATGTGTTATTCTTTATTAGCGATGCTGCCCCTTATATGGTCAAAGCTGGACAAGCATTATCTGTTGTATATCCTAAATTGACTCATTTTACTTGTGTGGCGCATGCATTTCATCGTGTGGCAGAAGTGGTCAGAGACAATTTCCCTAAAGTAGATTTGTTGATTTCATCAGTGAAAAAAGTATTTCTCAAAGCTCCCAGTAGAGTTAACGTGTTGAAAGAAATGTACCCTGAAATTCCATTGCCACCAAAGCCAATTTTAACTAGATGGGGTACATGGCTAGAAGCAGTTGAATATTATGCCGAACATATAGACTCTATTAACAATGTTCTCCTTGCATTGGACTCTGAAGATGCAGTCTCAATTGATACTGCGAAAACAGTTACCTGTGACATAAGTGTGAAGAATGACTTAGCTCACATTCAGCATACATTTTCATGCATCATAAAAACGCTCAAAAGTCTCCAAAATAGGCACCTTTCACTATCTGAAAGTTTTGAAATTATAAATAGTACTGTGGAACAACTGAATCGTGGTAGAGGTAAAGTTGCAGATGCAGTAAGAGCTAAGGTGGACACTGTACTTTCAAAAAACCCTGGATATGAAGAACTACAAAAGGTTGTTGCTGTGATGAGTGGTGAATCAACAGTGAAGATTAACTTGGACTTATCCCCAGCAGACATTGTGAAATTGAATTATGTACCAGTTACTTCTTGTGACGTCGAACGCTCTTTTAGTCAGTATAAATCTATCCTCAGAGACAATAGAAGAAGATTCACTTTTCAGCACTTGAAAGAAATGTTTGTAACCTATTGTTATGGTAACAGACAATAAAAATTGTGTTTTGTTGAAACTACATTGGAAGATAAGGTACGTCCATTATATTTTTTGTTTAGTTTGATTAAAATGTACCAATATTTAACGTACATAGACATTTTTTTATAATTTTAAGTCCATATTTAATTCCATATTTTGGTAAAAATCCATATTTAATTCCATATTTTGGTAAAAATAACTACATATATATTTACATATTTCATATATTTTTAGTCCATATAAATCCGTTCCCTGATAATAACAATAAGGGTTTATTTAACCTGGCAGATTTAAGATCATACGGCCTTCTCTAACACTCAACCAGGAGTAAAACTGCGTTACGAAAAACACTACAAATTTACAAAGTAAAGTACACTACAATTTTACACACAAAACTGAAGAAGATAATCATAATATAAACAACAAGTCAGCAGAAATCAGACATAATATACTGTATAACATATAGAAAGAAAGGAAAATGCATAATAAAATATTAACAGTAGGTCAAAATAATAATAATAATAATAATAATAATAATAATAATAATAATAATAATAATAATAGTTATAAAATAGTGAAGTACAAAGCATACAATGAACAAAATATTTTTAGGTACACAAAGTAAGGAAAATTATGATTAAGTTATATATAGCTCAAGTTATCACATTATAGTTATAACATTATCGGGAAATATGAAAACAAAAAGATAAAATAAGTTAAATATCACTAGAATATATATAAAAAATGTGAATACGTGGGAACAGGCAATACAACACTTGTCATAATAGTAAGTTAGTTTGGCAACTCGCCATAAGATAATTTTCTAACTTAGATTTGAAAGATTTCAATGTTCGGCAGCCCTTGACTTCAGGCGGCAGAGAGTTCCAGTAACAAGAGGTAGCAACAGTGAAAGATGAGGAATACAGAGAGGATGTGTGGAGTGGAATTTTTTTAGCGTGTTATCGTGTTTGATCGAGTATTAATATTATGACAGCGAGAGAGAGTATGAAAACGGGCGAATAAATAAGAGGGGGATGAAATGTGCATAATTCGATATAAGAGAGAAAGCGAGTGCAGATTTCTCCTCTCATGTAACCTAAGCCATGATAACTTCTCGAAAGAAGGTGAAATATGATCATAGTATCGAACATTACAAATGAAGCGGACGCACGCGTTATGAACACGCTGTAGTTTCTGAGAGGAATCAATCCTGATATCACTGAACAAAACGTCGCAATAATCGAAGTGAGATAGAATGAGTGTCTATACCAGCGTTTGTTTTAATTTAGATGGATAATGATACAATCTTTTTAGTGAATGGAGAATAGAGAATGCATTCTTGCATGTACGTATATTTAATATGTGTATCCCAATTGAGATCAGATTTGAAATGCACTCCGAGGTTCTTTACAGTACAACTAATTAATTTAGTACAGAAACATACAAGATTAAAGAAGTACAACATTTTAGCACGATCTGCTTTAGTCTATGGATCAGAAGCCTGGACTTTGATAAAAAAAAATGTTCAACATATAAGCACAGTCTAGTAGGCTAGTCACGAAGCTTGAGTTGTGAGGGTACTAGGAACAATAGACTGTGCCGATACTATTTCGCATTATCTGTAATGAGGCGATAGTAGCGATCCTAGTAGGTAGCAACTATCTATGAATGTATATTCCGTACGTATTGATCTTCGTGGCTGTATATACTAGATTAGGGCTGGGCATCGGGAGCGGATCCAGACTCTAAACGAGGACGCTTAATATTCATCCGTCACTAAATCAACGCTGAGCGGTCTTCGGCGGGGAAGAAAGGGGATGAAGAGAAATCATATTGTTCCCCGTGAGAGAGTAGAATCCGTTCTTGCTGCCCAGCCCTGTACTAGACTGTGGTATAACTACCAACGAAATTTAATTCATGAAGAAAATGACGCGATATGCACTTTGGGATAGGAAACGAAATGCAGAAATTTTGGAAGAATTGAACGTCCAACTTATAGACTATTAAATTTTCTTCAAGTCTAGGCCTATAGAGTTAATTGGAAACAGCATGTCGAGAGAATGCCAACAGAAAGATGGCCAAAGGCAGTGCTACATTACTACCCTTCTGGACAACGATCTGTTGGAAGACCATTAAAAGGATGGCTTGAGACCATTAAGATCGCAACAGAACACTAGGTCTAGTGCTTGAATTGGATGATGATGATGATGACTTCATTTTTTCAGGATTTGTTAAATATGGTGCTTAAAGTTCACTTGCAAATTCTTGAACCTTTGTCATTATTAATTCGTCTGTTTTTTGCTGTTTAATTAAACAGAAGATATGGAAATTAAAAAAGGGATAATGATGAGTTTTATTTATTTATGTGTTCTGGTACGAATAATCTATATATCACTGATTGACTTGCAACTTCTTTACCGTGTTAACTTTTAGGTAATTACTTGGTTGAATAGTTTCGAAGTGTTATCCTTCATTGTCCAAAACCTAGGCTAGGAAAACACTCCGAAACTAGTCAGCCAGGTAGGCTAATTACCTAAAAGTTAATACAGTAAAGAAGATGCAAGTCAATCAGTGATTATCTAAGTGTTAAAAATGTATATAAAACACTGAAGAATTTATATATGATTGAAACGAAAACTTACATCTTTACTATGTAAATGAGCTGCTGCCAAGAAGTCAAAAGGAGAATATCAATGGCCAAGGTAGCTTTTAATAGAAAAAGAAGCACCTTTTGCGGGCCTCTGGATAAAGAACTAAGGAAGAGACTAGTGAAGTGCTTTGTGTGGAGTATAGCATTGCATGGAGCAGAAACATTGACGTTACGACGAAGTAAAGAGAAGCGAATAAAAGCATTTGAAATGTGGATATGAAGAAGACTGGAGGATGTGAAATGGACAGACAGAGTAAGAAACGAAGCTGTGTTGGAAAGAGTGAATAAAGAAAGAATAATACTGAAACTGATCAGAAAGAGGAATGGCTGAGTCACTGGTTGAGAAGAAAGTGCCTTCTGAAAGATGCACTGGAAGGAATGGTGAACTGGAGAAAATTTCGTGGCAGAAAAAGATATCAGATGAAGTCGACATTAAGATATAATTCAGAGACAAAGAGGAAGGCAGAAAATAGGAAAGACTGGAGAAAGCTGGTTCGCAGTGAAAGACCTGCCCATGGGCAGAACACTATGAATGAATGAATGAATGAATGAATGAATGAATGAATGAATCCAAGGAGGAACAATATGAATGTCCAGTAAAAGTGTTAGTGGACGCCATCATATTATTAACTACAACGCCATGAACTTGTAGTAGACGCAAACAAAACCTCACACATTTGGAAATGCCATTTATTCACTGAGAAAGCTTTCTTTCCCACTAAGGACGAATTTTCAATATGGAATATGAGAGCTTTGGCATATCCCAATTAATATGATACCTCACCGTATGAAAAGTAAATGGCAGGAATACACAGTCGTACATCTATCTCAAAATTAGAGGTCGGTTGGTATCTGCCATTATTATTCTGAGCGCCCCAACTACCACCTTTAGGTTGTGTCAAAAACTAGAATTAAATCTCTTTCTTTACGAGGTGCGATGAAATGAAATCAGTTCGAACCGATTTATAAGATACGTAAAAGTATGACAGGTACAGAAAGATCAATGAATGCAGGCGGTTTCCTTAGAACTCTCCATAGGTATCTAACATGCGTTATTGTGTGAAGAAGCGTCAGATACTGTCAGTTGGATGTGGCTGGATAAATGAATGCAATAGGTAGGTAGACGCTGTTTAGCGGTGATTGAAGCATGACCTTGGATGCTCTGTGGATGAAATGAATAAGATTTTCATGTGCTGCCGCCCACATAACCTGCGCGAGATATAGCTGTATAGCTGGTGGCTTGGTTTTGAAAGCATGGCCTTGCTTGACCTTGCAAGAGTTTGGAAGTTCATGAAGAGGGCTATTGCACAAAAGGCTGGTATCATAGATCCAACTATAAGCATAGAGAGAGATCTCAACCAAGCTCACCAGATTGATAATTTATGAGCCTTGTATTCCCTACCTAAGTGCCAAGTTTAACATCCCTCTCTTCAATTGGTCAGTAATAGGTTTACTTTTTGGTGCTCGGAGTTCTTTACTAAAATTTATATATAATTTTTAAAACAATTATCAATAAAGTACCATCTTTCGAAATTAAAAAAATCATCAACCAAATTCTTAAAGATTCCCTGCAGATTATACAATTTAATTTATACTACTCAGAAGATCTCAATTATTAAGGATATGCCATATGCTAATTTTAAACAAAATATTTTATTTATAAATTTAAGATTATCTCTTAAGATTTTATTTTATAATTGAAGAGTCCACTGCAAGAATGATGAATGTCATTTGGAATACATTTTGCAGGAGAAGCAATTGGAAGTTTGATATGCTTAGCGCTCAAAGCTTAACTGTAATTTTCCGATCATTACTGGACAATGACTATCAGTGTTAATGCCATATAACTCTGTATGTACATTCTATATGTCTTAAGCTATGCATTGACAGTCTTGGTTCATTTTCGACAAGAAAGTGACATCCATCATTCTTGCAATGGACTCTGCAATTGATATTATTATTATTATTATTATTATTATTATTATTATTATTATTATTATTATTATTATTATTGTTGTTGTTGTTGTTTAGTCAATAAGGCATCACTCATGAGGCAAATAAGGCAGGAGATAATGGGATAGTGTGGCCAATTCCTTTCCCCCCTCCATTGCATACATCGCTGACCAGATACATATTATTACACTAATCAGACTTCAGATGCATATAAACAATTGCTCTTCCTCTGACACATATCGTCAACTGTCTGATAACAGATGTACGGTACGTATCAGCCAGAACCTCAATCCGAGGTGATCATTGATATGAACGGTGCTTAATTATGCATTTTACTTTTAAAACAATATTCATTTTAATTCATTGTATTAATGTTATTAATTTCCGTATCCTTGCTGTCGTCCTTAATTAAGGCCAGACGATGTATTTTTCTTTAAATCTCTCTTTCTCTTGAATTTCCTCCGAGGTCTTCCCTAACTATAAGACAAATATCAGTTAATCCCATGGTAAATCCTCGGATTCATGTCGCCAGAATACCATCTCGCTAGGCAACCTTGCAGCTGATATAGCATCATTAAATAATGGTTTTTAAATTAACGAGAGACACACTATTTCTTTGGAAGGACGCAAATTTTTCCCTGTCCTATCAGTAATCGAACCCTAGACCGCTAGATTTTAGTTACAAACGTTATTGCTTGGCCAATGTAAGATTATACGCCGATATAAAGTTAAAATGAGAAAACGTTATCATCATTATTCTTCAACTTCGAATCTGTTTCAAAATATTTCATTTTGATTTTTCCAATGTTTTTTGGTAGACCTGTGTTTTACTATATACAATTCCTTAGGATGCCTATCAACATATTCTCTTTAATCAAAATTCTACATTTTCATATTAATTTGAATATATATATATATATATATATATATATATATATATATATATATATATATATATATGATTATTTTCCAATATCATCGTTTCAGTTCAGCCAATTAAATTAAATATTCGTCTTTCAGTCAATGCCTAGCATTCTACTGCAGTATATAACAAAGACCCTGCATGTGTCACATCTTTTCTGTGTAGGAGGAACGGAGTCATGAAACAGGCACGTGTCTTATTTTCGATCTTGTTATACGGTTGCCAACTTTTATTGGCAATTAAGAATTCCTATTTTAAGGACTATTACGATCCTTTTATGAAACTGACTTACTATCGACCGAAGCCTACGCATTTCCTGACACAAAGTTAAGTAGCTACTTACGAACTAGAAGTACATTATAGTCTATTACAAACCACTAAAACGGTTTCATTCAATTCAGTGAACTATGAAGTAAAGAACCTTCTCCAAGAAACCTCGATACATACATGGAAGTAGTGGAAATGCACTTTCAATATTTTAATAGTCCTAATCTGTCAGACGTTTCATTCCAGAAGTTCGATATTCGCCGATATCCGTCCGCTGTGCAGGAGGCCTGTCGTGTTTGTTGCACCTCGTTATAAAAGATTCGCAAGTCTCCATTCCCACTATGGTCGAGGTTGCGGGTTCGATCCCGGCCCAGGTCGATGGCATTTAAGTATGTTTAAAGGCGACAGGCTCATGTCAGTAGATTTAAGGGAACTGTGCCTATTATCGCACATGCGCCTAATATCGCACCCCATGGTTTATGAGCTCAGAACAGGCATAAGACCCTGAATGGAATAGCAACTTATTCAATTCAATTAAAAGGAGTGTTAGCGCCCGCAGATGGATTGCTGCGAGCTTCAATACATACTACACGCCTTGAGTCAGGAATTGGCAATGGGAAAATATTTGTAGTATGTCGCATTGGAGATGGTTATACAACCAGCGGCAAGGCGCAAAACGTTTATACACTGTTAGTTTGATTTGGTTAGTCGTGTAGTATTTTTATTCAGTTAAAGATATATTGTAAACGTTTTATTTTTACTGAGACAAACTATTTTGTATCGTGTATGTTATTTGCCCAATATCGCACACTTATTGTTTTCCTATTATCGCACAGTGCGATATTAGGACGATGTTACTGCAAACTAATATAATAGTATAATTAATCTGGCAATTCGAAAATTCTTAAAAAATTGTCATTGTAGATGAGTCCAAAATGTCGTAAGCTGTGGAAAGAGGAGATTATGAAGGCTGTAATCATATCAGTTAGGAACAAAGTCATGGGATTGCAACGTGCTTCCAATACTTCCCAACTATATACTGGCATGTAAAAGAACTCTTGCGGGACAAAATTCCTGCACACCAGCGACGCTTATATAACCTCTGCAGTTTCGAGCGTCGTTAAATAAACCATAATTTAATTTTCCATTCCCACCCCAACATGTTTTAGCAGCTTAAGGATTTTGCAAATCTGGCTTTCAGGTATAGCTTCCTGTAAAGCTGACTTGAATAATTTCAAGGGAAAAATTGCTCCAGTGCCGGGTGTCGAATGCGGGACCTTTGACGAGCGCCAACGCTCTACCGACTGTCATGTTTCTGGAATACTACTCCATTTTCCACCTATAGTATAAACAAGAATGAAAGGACAACCTTTTTACCCATAGTTTTAATAAAGGATGATTCAGTGACTATGTTACAAATTCTTAGGGATGATAGAGGAGACAAATTATGAACAAATTTCATATTGGAACCTATGTCCGGAAAAGTTCTGTTTAGTAATTACAAACCTAGATATATTAGTCTGTGTAACTTGCTAGAATCGAACTCAAGGCCATCCTTTTGAAGTTTGGTTGTAGACGACCGTTCCTGCAAACGTTGGTGATTTCTCATAAATATAGTATAAGCTACTTGGCATCGTAAATGATATTTTCACTGATTAAACCTTGCAACTTTCCTCGCAACTTGCTGATGCATTTCAATTATGGGAGAGCAAAATGCAACAGAAGGAAAGTTGTAAGGTTTAATCAGTCAAAATATCATCTACGATGCCAACTAGCTTATATCACAGTCTAGTATATACAGTCACGAAGCTCAATATGTAGTAAATATGCATCCATAGATAGTTGCTAACCAATAGAATCGCTACTATCGCCTCATTACAGACAATGCGAAATAGTACCTGCACAGTCTATTGTTCCTAGTACCCTCATCAACTCAAGCTTCGTGACTGTATATACTAGACTGTGCTTGTTTATGAGAAATCACCAACGTTTGCAGGAACAGGTCATCTTCAACCAAACTTCAAAAGGATGGCTTTGAGTTCGATTCCAGCTGGTTACACTAACATATCTAGGCTTGTAACTACCGAAAGGAATGGTTCCGGACAAAAGTCCTTTTATGAAAGTTGTTCATTAATGTCTCATCTATTATCCCTAAGAGTTTGTAACATAGTCACTGAACCACCCTGTATTTTGTCTCAAATATTTCAGTTAGTATTAAGTGTGGATACATTTTTGTAGCTTAAAAATGCTCAACGATGCAGGGGTTTGATATAGTTCCTGGATGCTGAAGCTTGTGGAGTGAGACTAGAATTTGGTTTCCGGCTCATCCTTCTATGAATCTACGGCAACATTGGTCATTGTTCTTTTTTGTGCCTCACCCGCCAAAAGCATTTTAATAGCAGCAGCAGTGCTAGTAATAGCAGAGTTCTTTTCTACTGGCACACTGTAAGTAGCATGATAGTGTTTATGATGTTATTGCTAATGAAATAATAACAAGGAACCGTATATTGTCACAGATTACTACAATATTAAGTATTACTGGAGTTTTTAAGTAGACGACGCACGTGCTCTAGCAAGCGAAGTATTTGACTGACGGTTCACGCGATTCTTGGTTCGTCAAGTGGGGCAGAACAAAACTTGGACCACTTTAACAGTAGATAGTCTTGTTTAGGCACAGTGGAAATGTAAGCAAAGTGCAGGTACTGTGTGGAGGGAGGACGAGCCGTACGATAAACACGAGGGATGCACAAGGTTTTAGTTATAACATTTATGGCGGAGCACTAATTGAAATTATATTTTCCAAAAACACACAAAACAAAAGAACACAAATTGCATAACGTTATCATATACACATTTTAACAAGCAAGCAACTGTAACGTTGAAATAATTCAATATAACAAATCAAATTTGCTACTTATATGATGTTGCTTTCAAGCAGCATATTTTACAGACATGAATTTCATTCTCTGTACGACTAACATAATATTACCGTCTTCTGTGGCCGAATTAACAAAACTATAGTACATTAGTCTGAAGTGACAGGACTATTTCCTAAAAGTAATCCCTTCTCAAAGTTCAATATATTCAGCCACTGTACCTGTCCACTTCAGACCATGTATACTGTATATGATCAGGGGTAGTACTTAAGGAATATGGTTGAAAAATTAGTAGATAGAAAAAGTCTCTCAAGTGACTATAAAACTGTAAATTAAAAGGAAAACACAGTACAGACCCAGTACAAGAGCTCTTTCCCTCTGCCATTCTGTCTCGTCCGTGGTACATCTTCTTCTTCCATATATTTGTCCCCTACTTAACTTTATTTTGGTACCAGGAGTTTGGCAGCATGCTCGCACACATAGATTTGTACAACTGTTTTTCTCATAATGGCCTCTGTGACGTGTAGATCGCTAAATAGACTTCAGGGAATACACAGTACCTTGACTTCTTCTTACCGCTTGCAGCGGAACAATAATGGACTATTTTGGGTGCGTTGCATTGGCGATTACTGCTTTAATGCAACGTACACATCAGCTCAGTCAGAGAATAGACAATAAAGAAGCGACAGTCTTCAGTCGCTTCGATCTTCCTCACCGAGGTTTCTACTACGGCTTTGAATCAGCAGCCACTTAACCAAAGATATGAGGGCTGAAGTACGTCAATCTGCGTGCGTCTATTAAATATATTCACTAAACTTTAATGGTCGGCATTTTATACCTTCAGCGTTCTACAGTGGCCATTGCAAACCTACCTACCTCATTCACCTTGTATGCTAGAGAGCATAGACGCCGATTTGTAAAATTTATTGGGGGTGTTCAGTCAGAAAAGGATGTAGTTTACATTCAAGTTTTAATATAATTGATGTTGAAACTCTTAAAAGTCCTTCATTACAACAAACGACATTATTAATTGGTAAACATAAACACTATGTTCATAGTCTGTTTATTTCATTATTAACAACACTACCATTTTTCATTAAGATTAACAAAATCTTAACATGTTGTACTACAGAAGGGTGGCCCTTTTGCGAATTACGTTTTCATATCATATATCTGCCTGCAAATTTCATTTCTAGTGTTGAACTCATTTGCTATTTTAACAAATGTACAGTCTTAGACAAAAAAAGAAACGATCTCCTTAGCGTGAATTTGTCTGAGACCAGCTTCGGACAATGGCTGGTTCACACGAGGAAAAATCTGCCATATTTATAACCATTAAGATAGAAGATTTTTATGTTGCACCTAATTTAATCATTGTATATCTTTGTCGTAAATTATTTATAACATTTGAGCTACAGAGTGCGCCATAAGTAACCTACGCCTATTGGAATGGAATGGAATTTAATTGAGGGGGGCACGGATAGCCCAGCAATGCGACCTATTGAGATCTATTGTGCTAACCCCCAATATGGAATGAGTTGCATGCCACATATCCCCCTACGCGCACCGCCCTAACCACATGACTTCCTTAACGACCGGTCCCTACAGCCGACAGAATCCATATACCATTCCTGATTCGACAAATTCCCCCAAGGCCCTCCTGTCGGTCCGAGGCGAAACTCCTCCCCCGAGTAGGTCCGCCTCGGGTGCCATTGTAGAAGGCATCCAACATCGTTGAACCACATTCCACGGAGGCCGGTCGAGAGAGTCAGCAGCTTCGGGAAGCCGCCGGAAGAGTGATCTGAAAAACCAGAAACGGGATGATGGGGAAAGGATGATGGAGGAAGAAAGGAAGTGGCGAAGATGAGTGGAGTTCCAATCGCCTGATAAAGTTACCTGATATTCATCTATAGGAGTGAGATTTAACATTGATTTGTGTAAGCTCCTTTGTTGTCTCTGCAGACTTGGATGCGTCTCCAGGTCCTTTGTGACATTTTATATAATATCTGTGGTGCAATGGTTGACAAGGCAGCTCTCACAACATATTTCAGTTTTCATCATTTGTTTGGTAGTAATTTGCAGCCACTTTTCCTTTGATGTATCCCCATAAGCTGTTGTCGGGTCTGATCAAGTCGGGACCTCGTGGAGGCCATGGTAATGGTGGTGATGGAGATCTACGGTCAATCCACCTTTATGGGAAGTTATCGTTTAGAAAATTATGAACAAGTAAAACGAAATGAGCCGGTACACCATTCTGTTGCAACCGTACCTGATCCATAACTCCTCTTTCAGTTAGTTGGGGTATTAATCAATGTCGAAACATCTCCAGATAGGTTCTTCTATTAACAGACCCCTAAAAATATGTCCTAACCACATAGTTTGCAGCAACATCTCTCCACATGTGGTAGACTGTGTTTGAATTCCAATGTGAAATATGGATTTCCCTTTGCCCAAAACAATATTTTTCGATTGTGATTGCTGCGGTAAATCACCCACTCATCAGAAAAGACGACATGTCGTCGACATACTGGTGAAAACTCCTGTAGTAAAGCGCATGCTTCGTTACGTTTGTCCATATCATCACTAAGTTCATTGGTGAAACAAGGTCGAAATGGTGTCACCTGTAAGTCCTTCATGTGACAACGCATTGTTATTGCCAAAATACTCTTATTTGTCACTAGGTGATATTCCAAGTTATAATTTCCATAAACATGAAATATGATAAAATCTACGCGCATGGTGAGTTAATGGCGCAGCTTGTATAAATAGACAGAAAACAAGACAAACAAAAAGATAAGAAAAAATATAGCGGTGTCTTCAAGTTTTAACCTCTTGTTTACTATGACGCCTAGACCATGGGTTCGAGACAACAGTATTATCTAAAACAGGAGTGTGACATATTATGTAACATAGTGAATGAAAAACAGTGCCTCATTCATTCTGAGTATTTTAGTCTTAAGTGATTGTCGTTTGCTGCAAAGTAGGGTTCCATCCGTCCGGCAAAAGGAGGACATGTCCTCTTTTTTAATCATTTTATCCCGTCCGGCAGGCATTTAAAAATAAATTTAAAATGTCCGGCATTTCGAATTTCAACTAGAATGAATATGAATATTGAATAACGTGCGATATTATGCATAGAACATCTAAACAAATGGTGAAAACCTATGAAAGAATTTAACTGCTTTCAATAGTTGAAGTTGGAGCACATAAAAAACGTAAAATATGATCTATTGACATGCATTGAATTCTTACACTCTAAAAATGTCACTATTTATGATTCTAAGCTATTTTATCAATTTTATTCTGCAAATGTACAAAGATATGCCAATCAAGTTAGTTTTGACAAAGATTTAAGTTTAGATAAACAATGGCGCAAATTCTTCAATTCCGATAGTTCTGCGAGCACCGAAACTTTCTCAGAACTCTTAAAAATATGTCAATTCTATTTATTTATCCCAAGTCAGAATAGAAGTGCTGAGAGAGTATTTTCCCTAATATCTGCTCAATGGAAAACAGAACGAAATCGCATGCTAACGGAGACAGTCAGAGGTATCGTCATGGTGAAATATAATTTCAAGGACATGTCCTGTGAACAGTTCCATAGTTGTTACAAGATATAAGTTGGTCCCTTCAGGCTCTTGTGCACAAAGTGGGCTCCACCAATAAGTAGGATACAGATGTAATACTGATCCAGCAACCAGTGAGAAAACTGACTAAGGTGAACCATTGTTTTTATCTTTAATTCTGTCCATACCAATTTAAAAAAAAAACTCCTCCTTTTTCAGCAATGTCGTCTTATTTTAGATTCCATGTTCTCCTATAGAATTTATTCACATGGTAACCCTACTGCAAAGTCCGCGAATGATGCTTAAACGTATAGAAGTTTCAACGAGGCATGGAACAGGCGATTAAAGGTCACTGATGCGGAAGACACGTGGGGGCATTGCTTTCAAATAGGTTTTAATCACATGCAAATAAGAGTATCTCAGGTTTTTATTCGCTCCTGGAACGCTAGACGTCAATGTTCCTATCGTTAGTGTCCAGCTTAGCTATAAAGAAAATTTAAGACGAACTTAAGTGAAATGTTATGCTTGGCTTGTAATCATGCAACCCCTCCGCCCCGTTAATTGGAATTGAGACACAGACTTGTTGATCCTTCTGGCTGCGTCGCACGTGACTCTGAAGTCACGTGTCCATGGGTTAATGTGCAGTGGACGTCATTTGTCTGTCCAAGTAGAATCCAGGTCGATAGAAAAATACTCATGCCATGGCGAAGTATAGCTCTCCGAGCTTAATAAATTCGCGCTTAAGGTATGCATCGACTCCTAGAATGGCAATTTTCCTTAAAAAATGAAAATTTTGTTTTTTGTCTCATATTATAGCCTGATTCTTCTAGTTTTTAAACATATACAGGGACATCATTTTATTTTTACTAACATTTTTAATATTAACCTGGCTATACCTTTAGAGAACCGGAAACACCGTTCGCTACCCCCTTCCACGACTGTAGTCCGATAATACTGGCGTAAAACACAAACAAATCACTTTACTAGGTACAGGAGGGAAGAAAAGTAGTATTTACGTAAACTAGGAAATATCGCTATTTTGAGTTCGATAATTTTCATTAGATTTTTGTTTAATCAAAATACAGTACTGTGTTAAGAATAAGTTAAGTGTTTTTACTCACGAACTGAGTTATCCATGCGGACGTATTCATTATGCAATGTATATTATACTGTCTACAGCATATTAGCGATCAATACAGAGAATGAAGTTAAATTGAAAAATAATCATAATATGGCTATTTAAATACATTTTTGAAAATGGTGGCCGTTCATTTCGATATAGGCTTCAGTTCTTTTGTGCATATTATCGCACTATAGACTATTGCATCTAATTCCAATTGCCAGTTTCGTTCTTCGTACTAGTAACTCATGTTGAAATAATTCTGTACCTACTCTACGTACTGTAAATTCAATCTTCACTTCTGCCCGACCCGAAAATATAAAATTACTCAGACATGCTATCTACTGTCCGTCCAAGTGGTCATGCCGCAGGATCGTAGAAAGGGGGAGAAATCAAGTGACAGTTAATTACTTAACGAGGCCCTTTTATTTAAGTTATTTTAAACAGCTGTATAATATTATGTAAACATCCAATTCCTAACAGAAATTAATGTTTTCAGAAAAGAGCTAAGACAGCCCAGCTCTTATAGAGGGGCGAGCAGAAGCAGGTAGGGGAAATCGGGATACGGCGTAGGCAAACGGACAGTACCTGTGCGAAAATATGATTCAATATTGAAAGCTCTTTCGTCACTGGAAAACGCGAACATATTTCTGGAACGTACTATACTCACTAACTCAGTGATGTTTACTATACGCGGCCATGGTTCTGTGTGGAGGAGAGTTGGAACTTCATTAGTAGAAGGGGTGGGAGTGAAGTACATTAAAAAATTCAGGTACAATAAAAATTGAAGTAAAAATAAAATGATTTCCCTGTATAACACATTTAGGTTTTCCCACTATTGATGGAGAAATTTAATTTTGTCATACTCCATGCGCAGCTGCTTGCGCCAAGAAGTGAGTTAAATCTATTTACGAAAGGCTTACAGACCCCATTATGTTGAGCAGCTGTTTGCATGACAAGACTCAGAATGTAAACGAGTCTTTCAATGATTTGATTTGGAGACGTTGCCCCAAAGAAACGTACATATAGGTCGTACAACCCCGAAACTTGGGGTCATGGATGCTACCGAGCCCCTACAGCCCAGGCTGCGCAGAAGTTTAGAGTCGGGACAAATTGAAGCTTGCGCCCGCCGCCATGTTTGGGGAGAGCGCCGGCTAGCAGACATCCGCATATCCCATGTTTAAAGTTTAAAATAATATGTTTTTTATATTTTATAAACCAATCGGAGTAACCAAATGAAACAAAACCCTGTTGAGATTTAAAGCGACTACGTTGTGGACATAATTCAAGTTACCGTTAGTATGACGTGAAACGAAAGATGACGGAAACAATTTGATAATTATCAAAGACGTTGTAGTTATTTGACATCTTTTAGAGCGAATAAAAAATACAAATGCATATTGTAAGCCAGTTCAGGTGAAAATAAATTTATGTATTAGTAGTCTATTACCTGTTATTCGTAAAACACTGCCAGCTATGTATTGTACATTACATAAAACAATATATATCCTACTATGCACATATGTTTCCTTTGATGTAGAGGAAAACGAACAATTTGATCTGCTTTCATATTGTATAGTATAATGCATCTGTAAAATAAAAACATGTACACTAATGTTCTAGTTTTAAGATATAAATACCATTCATTAGCTTATTATCATAGTAATATAAAATAAACTTTACATGCAGGAATTACTCCGTCAAATATAGGTACTTGAACACTTATAGGCTATATGAATTTTAGGCCTAGTGTACAGAATAAGAGCTTACCTATTGATTCTTAATTAATAAGATGGACTTCCTTAAATTTCTTACAAATTTATGTAAATTCATGTTAGAACTTTTAGATGTATGGTGACATCTGATCTTTATGTATATATGGTCATTATGGTCAATTTAACACGTCTACAAATATTAATATCTCTGCTTCCATACCTGTAAAAAAAAATATGTAAGCCTATTGTTTTATTTTGAAAATATTGGCGTAAGTACCATTCATTAGCTTATTATCATAGCAGTAGTAGGACTATAAAATATACCTTACAGGCATTAATTACTCTGTCAAACAAATTTTGAATTAGTAATTAGTAGCACTAAGTTATAAGTTTAAACAAGTTTATTAGTGGTATTTTGAAAACCTAATATTCAGAACAACGCTTTTTTGTGTTAGATATTCGTCTTCGTCTGTATCTATTATGTCGGTACATGTCCAACTAGGCTAAGCAAGCAAGAAATAAATTGTACGGTAATTATATTACTGTACTTACTTGTGCAGAGAAATTCTAGACCCTTTCTTGTACGTGTATGTACAATTAAACGCTGCACACGAATTCACCATAGTGAACGGCACACTCAAATTTACTTATTAAACAATAACAAACCTACACGTTAGCAACGTGTATTCTAACTTGTAGGAACACATTCACACTTCGAAGATATTACGCATTTTTAAAATACACTAATTGTTAGAAACGACTATTAATGTACTCCATCACTGACTAAAAAACTGAACTTCCTATTAACTTTAAGTTTAATGCACTATTAAAAAAACAAATTAACACATTATTAAAAGTAAACACAAATGAACACGTGAATCTCCATGTGTTGGTAAAGTGCTTCCAGATCCTTCCTTGTACGTATACGTACAATTAAACGTTGTACACGAATTCACCATAAAGAATGGCACTAGTCACCCAATTAAATTCAATTAATAACACCTACACGTTAGGAACGTGCATCTCTAAGTTGTAGGAACACATTCACACTTCGAAGACATTACGCATTTTTTAAATACACTAATTTTATTATTATAAATGACTATTAATGCACTTCATCAATGGCTAAAAACTAAACTTGCTGCTAACTTTAACTTTAATGCACTATTAAAAGTAGACAACACAAATCAACACACTATTTAAAGTAAACAACACAAATGAACACGTGAATCTCCATGTGTTGATGCTTGATAAAGTGCTTCTACTCCCCAGACATGGCGTCGCGCGAACCTGCGCGAGAGGTTTCAAATTTGTACACGACATCAGCGCCAATTGTGTGTCTAGATATATAACTACAACGTCTTTGGATGCTACAGAGTGTCTCGTTTAGGCACAGTGAAAACGTAAACAAAGTGCAGTATAACGTGTGTGGTGGGGGGGGGGGAGGACGAGCCGTACGATAAACACGAGGGATGCACAAGGTTTCAGTTACAACATTTATGACGGAGCATTAATTTGAATGATATTTTCCAAAAACACACAGAACAAATGAACACAAATTGCATAACGTTGAAATAATTCAATATAACAAATCAAATTTTGCTACTCATATGATGTTGCTTTCAAGCAGCATTTTTTACAGTCATGAATTTTATTCTCTGTATGACTAACATAATATCACCGTCTTCCGTACAGTACCTAAATAAATTGAACTTTGAGAGGGATGATTATGTTTAGGAAATAATGTTGTCACTTCACTTTGTGCTGTAGTTTTGTTAATTCGGCCACAGAAGACGATGATATTATGTTAGGTCATACAGAGAATAACATTCATGACCGTAAAAAATGCTGCTTATAAGTAACACCATATGTAGCAAAATTTGATTTGTTATATTGAATTATTTCAACGTTACCATTGCTTGTTTGTTAAAATGTGTATATGATAACGTTGCGTAATTTGTGTTCTTTTCTTTTGTGTGTTTTTGGAAAATATAACTTCAATTAATACTTCGCCATAGCCTAAATTTTGTAACTAAAACCTTGTGCATCTCTCGTGTTTATTGTAAGGCTCGTCCTCCCCTCATACGTTACCTACATTTTGCTTAAGTTTTCACTGTGCCTAAAAGAGATGCTCTATTGTATCCGCCATTTCAATTGTGGCAACGAAGTTGAATTGGACATATTCCGGAAGATGAGCATCACCCCAGGAAATTACACAATGGCTGGTGTGAATGCTGCAGACGAGACTCGAACCCTGAAGGCCAACATACAGAGCACTCCTGAGCAACAGCAACAAAGACGGTACCGGAGGGCTGTGAAAAAGAGGAAAATTGACCTCAAGACACAAGAAGAAGGCCTCACCTATGTTGCAGAAAGGTTTTAGGAACATAAAAGTAAGTTATTTGTTACCTAGCTTGAACTTAAACTTTAACTTCATTTTTAACCCTATTTCAGGTTTTTCAACATTTTTCAGTCTTTGAGCAAGTAAAAAGTAACACTAGAATTGAGCTATCGACTTCATTCAAACACCACATTGAAGCTTAGACATAGAGCTATGTTGTAATCTAAAATCAACTAATTTAGTTCAAAGCAAAAGCATTGCCTTCCTATAAATAAAAAAAAAATTAAATAACTTTTTTACATGGTAGAAAAAATGTAGTTAATTTCTGTAAAATTTTCCTAGAATATCTCAAGAAATGGTCAAATCCTATGGAACAATTTAACCGCTTTGGCCAATCTTTGATATCCCCCCCCCCCACACCACACATGGGACTGACGTCTGATTCACGTTTCGTTATGGGTTGATGGGTTAAATGAGGGGATAGCTAAGCGACATGAGGTACCTGTCCGACCGAGTGGTTATGTCCCAGGATGGCCGAAACTGTGGAAATCACGCGACAGTTACTTACTCAATGGGATCCTTGTCTTTAAGTTATTTTAAACAGTTGTATAGGGTGCGGCAGTGGGAAATGATGGTTTTTATAGCTCTGTTGTGGGACACTCAGGACGAATTAAAAGACAACACATATATGGAAGTAATCTAGTACAATGCAATTTATTAATGTCTGATTACTTTTTAAAAATTAAATTTTCTAAGTAGCCTCCACGGCAACGAATACATTCCTGCAATCTGCTATGAAAGTTCTGCATAACTTGCCCCAACAAAACAGCTTCAATGGCACTAATTTCGTTCCTTATGTTTTGTTTCAGCTGGATGTTGGTGCGAGGCTTGTAGCGATACCCCCTACTTTTGAGATAACCCCCATAGGAATTAATCAGCTGCATCAGGTTAGGAGATCTTGGCGGCTAGGCAATGTCTCCAAATCGTAAAATTATTCGTCCTGGAAACATGTTTCACAGACAGTTAATTGGAGTTACCTCAAAAGTAGGGTGCATCGCACCAACATCCAGCTGAAACAAAACATAAGGAACGAAATTAGTGCCATCGAACCTGTTTTGTTCGGGCGAGTTATGCAGAACTTTCATAGCAGATTGCAGGAAAGTATTCGTTCACCGTGGGGGCTACTTACGAAATGTAGTTTTTAAAAAGTAATCAGACATCAATAAATTGCATTGTACTAGATTACTTCCAGTATATATGTTTTCTTTTAATTCGTCCTGAGTGTTTCACAACACGGCTTTAAAAACAGTCATATCCCACTGCCGCACCCTATTCTTATATAATATTATGTAAAATTCTAATTCCACGCAGAAAATATTTTCAGGAAAAATCCTAACAGCTGCCATTAGTCTTCACAGAGGGGCCAGCAGAAACGAGTGGGGGAAACCAGGATGCGACATAACCACTCGGTCAGATAGTGACAAGGTTAGTGGCTTGGTGAGGCCGAAATATGTGAAAAGATTTCAATGTTTTTAGTACGCCTTCTCTCCCGTGTGGAGTGTGGGCAGAAACATTTACATTCTAAAAATGTCTCCATTTATGATTCTAAGCTATTCGGTTAATTCTGCAATGTACCTACAAAGATATGCCAATCAAGTCAATTTTGAATCAGAAACAGATTTAACTTTCGATAACAATAGTGCAAATTCTTCGATTCCAATGTTCTCAAAACTTCTAAAAATATTTCAATTCTATTTCTCTATCCCAAGTCACAATGGAGTGTTAACAGAGTATTTTCCCTAATATCTGCCCAATGGACAAAGGCCTATATTACACTATCAAATTTCTATGTCACAGAATATGATAAAATTTTTTGATCAAATATATATGATCAAATGTAAGATTTTGGCTATATTACACTATGTCAAAACTTTGATCATATCTTTCATCACAGTTATAATAATGGATCCACAACAGTTCTATGCTTGTAACAGTAAATTCAGTAATGGTTATTGCATTAATACTAAATAAGAAATCAAAGAAGAAATGTATTTCGTCGGCTTAGAGAGTAAACCTGCTAACCAACAAAAGGGAAATTTTACAGGGGAAACAAAAAGCTGAGTATAAATTAACTCTGAAACTTTAGGACCGAATTCAAAGTACAGGTGGTGAAGTTTCAGACTTGATTTATATTTAGTTTTTTGTTTCCCCTGTAAAATTTCCTTTTCTTTAGTTAGTAGGTTTACATTCCAAGTCTAAGCTGACGATTTGGGTTAGATATTGGGGTAGGGAGAAAACGTACAAAAGGAATTCATCAAACTCTACTGAGAGAACTTCAGTATGAAGATGTGAAATCCTATATATGCTAAGTATTTAATAATGGATGATGAAACATGTCATGTGACTCATAATGTGATATTAAAAGTTTTGTGGTTTTCACAGACCATGTGTACTTAATGTCCTCTATTTTCTTTCTTCTCAGTCACAGAGGTATGATGATGATCATAACTTTTATCACAGAAATATGTCACAGCTAGATGTGATCAAAGATGCTATAATACACTGTAAAAGATTTTATCATGTACAATTGATCAAACTTCTGTAACACAGAAATGTGATAATGTAATATAGCCCTGAAGGAAGAAATCGCAAGCTAATAGAGTCAGTCACAGGTTCATCATGGTGAAAATTTTAATTTCAAGAACATGTACTGTGAACTGTTCCATATTTATTACAAGATATAAATTCATCTCTTCAGACTGGGTTCCAAGGATAAGTAATGTCATTTCCCATGACTACGGTCCTGGAACACAGCTATGGTTCACGATACAACCATTCAAATTTTGTACTCCATGACGTAGTATCTCGTTTATCTATGTTTTTGCTGTACTGTAGTTTGAAGTCAAGTCACTGCAGCTATCTACGAACAGTCTATGTTACTTCTACAATGATCTTTGAATGGTTGTATCGTGGACCATAGTTGTGCTCCAGGACCACAGTTATGGGAAATGACGGTACCTATAGATGTAATACTGATCCAGCAACTAGTGAGGAAACTGATCGAGGTGATTCATTATTTTATCTTTAATTTTGTGCAGGTCAATTTCTAAAAGTCCTCTTTTTTTCAGCAATGTCGCCTTACTTTAGATTCAGTGTCCTATTACAGAATTTCGTCTTATGATAACTCTTGTAAATGGAGCCCGGATTTCCATACTAATGCGTGTTTTTGTATAAACTTGTTACACTTCTCAAACTTTGCAGAAATTCGTTTTATAACTTATCGATTCCAAATAGTACTTTTCCGTTCATTTTTACATGTTTTGGCCTTTTTTTTGGAAGTAAATTCTGGCATAATGCATATTTTGAATATTTTAGATTTAATAGCACATATTTAGACTTTTATATTGAATATTACGTCATTTTCTTTCTGGCTTTAGTGCATATATTATATTAACATACACAGTAGTGCCTTTTATGAATGTTGCTTCTTAGAATCTGCAGTGGCGGACTGTGGGTTTGAACGTTGAGAAGGCCAAAACGTGACTGATGAGAATATAAAAATATAAGGACTGTGACGTACCTCATTACCAAGCGCAGAATTTACAGGTTTCAAGAAACTAAAATTAGGTTTCCAACCTATGTTTTAGGATTTCTTTAGGATTTTAAATCTTATGTTTAAGAATTTATATAATTTTACGGGGGGGGGGGAATAAAAATAAACAAATACTGTTAATATAATATTATAACGGCTTGGTAAAGATTGCCTCTCTTTAGGACATTTTAAGTTCTAACCTATGAATTAAATCTTTTTAGGTCATATTAAATTTTAAAATGTTATTCGTTGCTACATAAAACGATTAAGAAAAGCAATATTTCGAGAGTAACGAGATAGCAATAAAATTGATTCGAACCTAAGAATCCGGAGCTTGCTCATTACTATTACATAGCGTAATGTTACAGCAAATTCACTCCACGATCCTCTTTCTTCGCAAACTGATCAATTAGATCACAACATACTGAATAACTGCTACTAGAAGAAGCTAGAGACAAATCTGCATTCGTTTCTAAACTCTCGATATATTTAATATACTGCATACATAAATATATCTCGGAACACAAAAGAAAAAATAACAGAAACACCCGCAAACAAGAGAAAAATCTACCAACATAAAAGAAAACTTCTACGCAGGGAGAGAAAACCAACAACACGTGACTCAATTTTCCAAAACCAAGAAGATAGAAAGAGAGAGAGCTTTCCCATACAGCCGAAACCAGCTGTGACTATAAGCACTACAGTTGTCAGCAGTGGGTAGGACGTTTCCAAATTCGGCTCCCTTCACACGTTCTAGTTAAGTTTAAACACTCCGCTAAGCAGCTATCTTATTGGTTGAACTGCTGTTGTCATGGTTACAGGGGAGCAGAGCGATGTAGCTGGCTCCTCTCTCTCGCTCTCGCATAGACACAGCAGGCTGCTAGATGTCGACTATGCAGGTTCGGTACGAATTATTTGTACTATCTACATACAGTATAGCGAGCGGGCATCACCAGATGTGGTCGACTTGACGTAACTTACATCTTAGTCGTAGTGAATAGTAAAATTAATATAAAATTTAAAATGTTCGTCATTTGCTATAACTTGTCTGTGATCTTAATTCAGGTGGAATTAATACTGCCATATTGTGTTCTGTAAAATATTAGGGGAGACAGGGCCTCCCTTGCCTCCCCTGAAAATCCGCCGCTGAGAATCAAGTATTTCCAAGTTATAAAATGAAAGTTATCGGTCATTCTACCTGACAATTAATCTTCGGACTTTCCACTAAAATCTCCCTTTGTTACACTGGAATTTCCAATTCCCAAGTCTCGCTCGTTACAAGCCGGAGGTCAAAATATTGAAAGAAAGAAAGGCAGAAGCAGCATGCTTGCAAGCTGCAATTTAGTACACGTTTGTGTCGAATTGTAAAGCGTTGCTATAGCTCCTATTAGAACTGCAAGAAGAGATCTTGTATCAGAATGGATTGAGAGAGAGGAATTTCTAAAGACGAACGGTAATGTAGTTTATTGTGATTGTTGTAGTAAAGACGTAAGTACTTGAGTATTTTTGGACATACTGACGTCGGAAGGTCGCTGGTTCGATTTTTGGTGAGGACATTGTCATGCGGAAATACAAAAGACTACAATTCGACCTCACTTCGTCCCAAATTTCTTCGCTAAAGTATGCACCTGTCACTTCTAGTGACGTAGAAAGATCATTCTCTGTTTTCAAGAACGTGCTTCAGATAAACGCATGAGTTTAAGTGAAGACAATTTTGAGAAATTAGTTGTAGTATGTTCCTTCAAAAATAAAATAAATATGCAACACTAAGTGGAACTCAATTTTGATAGTGCATACGTTTTACTGTTTTTCGCTTCATTGTGCATGTTTTATCATATGAGCCGTTCAGAGCAGAAGTGGTGTAAGTCAAGAATGGGTAATGAGGGTTGAAGTAAACATTCTGTAAAATACATCGCAAAATAGTAATTAATATTCAATTTACTTAAACTATTAACAGTGAGTGGATAGCACGAAGGACATATTAATTGCTACTTTGCGCTGTATTTTACAGAATTTTTACTTTAAACCTCATTATCCAATTTTGACTTACACCACTTCTGCTTTGAACGGCTCATATAATAGTACATGAATGCATGCATGAAAATCCGGACTCTACTTATGAACAATGCACCACTGCTTTCTCTCTCTTCTAGATCAACACTAATTAATACCATTTCAAGTTTTCATTTCCCAATGTAAACATACTCGCAGCTGTATAAATTTGCTTTTAAATCTACCGATAAAATCAAAACCTATAGTAGGATTATTTATGATAATAATAATAATAATAATTTAATAAGGTAGGTACTTCAACATACTTGTACCTTATTTGTGCGAAATTATATCTTCAATTTATATGTTTTCAATTTATTTAATTATTGTCTATTAGTAACCTCTGTCGTATAAAATACAGCATTTAGATATCACGTGTTCGACACTTCGACAAAGACTGCAATGCAGGCATGTGAAAGCAAGTCCAGCATTACGTCACGCCCATTACGTGTTGTGGGTGAATGCAACGCAACTGTACTCTATACCTGATCCTAGTTCAACAGCCTGTCTCTGTCAGGTGAGAGAGATTGCCGACATCCGGTCTGCGCTGCACCTATCTCTTAGGAATGCCAGCGACTCTGTTTGGCTGAGGGCAAGCTATTATAATGACCGTGTCTAGTAAAAAATGTATTGTGGGGTTTAAGAGCCAGGTGCGTGTTATAAAATCCAGATTGAAGATGGAGAGTATAGGTTTGTTCAAGATTTTATCAGCAGTAGTTTCGTAAATTCCGTGTTTTGCAAGATTTAATTACAAACTCTTACTCATCATGAATAACTAAGCTTACCACTGTGTTGGCAACGGTTAATTGAATAGCTTTATGTCGTTAGGAAGTTAGCGGCATGAATGATTTCCACTTCGGAGATAAATGTTTGTCCATTAAAAATGTAATGTCCTATGTTCTGACGTAGAACCACGTCTTTCTCTCCACTAAGTATGGGGCGTTAACGTTGTTATTGACTGTCACTTAAAAATGCAACCCCCCTATCTCCCATGTACCGTATGCGCCTTGTTCTGCTTGTATTTTCCTTGTTCTCCTTGTCTTTCCCTTGTTCTTCTTGCATTACCCTTGATCTCTTTGTATCCCCTCTGTCCTCCTTGTAATCCCCTTGTTCTCCGTGTCGTTCCCTTATTTTTGTGATCCTCTTGTTCTCCTTGTAATCCCCTTGCTTTCCTTGTATCCTCTTGTTTTCCTTGCATTTCCCTTTTTCTCATTGCATTCCCCTTGTTCTTTTTGTTTCTCCTTGTCTCTTTGTCTTCACCTAGTTTTCATTGTATTCTTCTTGTTCTTATATGCACATTGTTCTCCTTCCATTCTCCTTGATGCCCTTGTATTCCCCTTGTTTTCCTATCTTTCTCTTTTCTCCTTGTATTCTCCTTTTCTTTTACTTGTGCTCCTTGTCATCCTCTTACCCTCCACGTATTCCTCTTATTTTCCTTCTATTCCCCTTGTCCTTTAATCCCCCGATGTCCTTCCATCCACCTTGTTCTTCTTGTATTTCCCTTATATACTCCTTGTATTCTCATTGAAAATTTTCTTTTTTTTCTCTTTGTACGAAGGAGGAACTCGAAGGCTTATTTTGCAGCCAGAGGCTTATTCTGCTTATCACTTCTATTCTTGTGACTTCTAGCCGAACGGCCACGATCTTGTACAAGTACAGCACACCACACAATGAACTTATCCGGGCTACTGCATGAATGATTATGATATGTGAATTAATGATGGCGAAATGAGTTCGAGGTCCAACGCCGAAAACTACCCAGCAATTCTGCTTCAGTCGGTTGAGAGAAAACCCCGGAAAAAACCCCAACCAGGTAATTTGTCCTGACCAGGATTTGAACCCGGACCCGCTCGTTTCATAGCCAGACTTGCTGACCAATACTCCACAGCGGTGGACATTCTCCTTGTATACTCCTTTTATCCCCTTGTATACTCCTTGTATTCCCCTTCTTTAATCCTTGTATTTCCCTTGTATACTCCTCGTATTACCCTTGTATATTACTTGTATTTCCCTTGTATACTCCCTGTATTATCCTTGTATATTTCTTGTATTTCCCTTGTATATTTCTTGTATCCCCTTGTATATTCCTTGTATTCCCCTTCTTTACTCCTTGTATTTTCCTTGTATTACCCTTGTATATTTCTTATATTTCCCTTGTATACTCCTTGTATTACCCTTGTATATTTCTTGTATTCCCCTTGTATACTCCTTGTATTACCCTTGTATATTTCTTGTATTTCCCTTGTATACTCCTTGTATTACCCTTGTATATTTCTTGTATTCCCCTTGTATATTTCTTGTATTCCCCTTGTATATTCCTTGTATTCCCCTTCTTTACTCCTTGTATTTTCCTTGTATACTCCTTGTATTACCCTTGTACGTATATTTGTTGTATTTCCCTTGTATACTCCTTGTATTATCCTTGTATATTTCTTGCATTTTCCTTGTATACTCCTTGTATTACCCTTGTATATTTCTTGTATTTCCCTTGTATACTCCTTGTATTACCCTTGTATATTTCTTGTATTCCCGTTGTATATTCCTTGTATTCCCCTTCTTTACTCCTTGTATTTTCCTTGTATACTCCTTGTATTACCCTTGTATATTTCTTGTATTCCCGTTGTATATTCCTTGTATTCCCCTTCTTTACTCCTTGTATTTTCCTTGTATACTCCTTGTATTACCCTTGTATATTTCTTGTATTTTCCTTGTATACTCCTTGTATTACCCTTGTATATTTCTTGTATTCCCCTTCTATATCCCTTGCATTCCCCTTCTTTACTCCTTGTATTTCCCTTGTATACGCCTTGTATTACCCTTATATATTCCTTGTATTCCCCTTCTTTACTCCTTCTATTCCCCTTGTATATTCCTTGTATTAAGTCGCTAAAATAGTATAATGAATAGGAGCACTATTTGTTCCCGTTGCAGAACAAGGTCTGGATTTAAAAAAGGACCTCAGAAGCGTTCGTGCTCGCGAACATATTTTTACTCGCATCATGAGAGGACCAAATGTCATTAAAAGAGCACCAGGTTGCGAACGCCTGGCCTAATTTTATGCCTGTCCACCGGAGTCCATATTGGACCTTGTTGCGCAGATATTATTCGAATCACTTCTTTGAATTAAGCAATTATTTCATCCTTATCTGTCAAATGGTATTTATTGTCGCTGCAACGTCTCGCTTATACCTCAATGTCGCTGTCACGGATTTACTCCGATAAAGCGAGATGAAGGCTCATTAAGTCATTATCATGGTGCTCGTATTTATGCAGTTGTCGTACAGAGCTTCATAATTGCTTTAATTTGTAGAATTTTACTTCTGGCATAGACACAAATGTCTACCTTGAACTCCGGTAGATATTTCATAATAACAGGATTATAGCTGGTCTTAAAGAACAATCAGTAACTCTTATGTCTATTATTAATGCTACAAGATTAAGATAAAAATTAATAGTAGCTACACAGTATATTAAGTTAGTTGACAAGCATAGACACGTGTTGTTTATTTGGGTGTTATCAGGCTGGAAATTTTCTGTGGAAAATAACTGGTGTAGCTCTTGTAGAATTAGGTCTAGGTTCTGAATGAGTGTTATCAACAGATTTGTAAGTGTAATTATAAAAACACACACAAGGTTGTGTGAACTGTTGTTCTTATATTTTGTTTGGAAATAAGTCAATGGTGTCTTAGTGAAACTTACAGCAGAGTTCGTATAGGCCAGTTTCTATCTGATGCTTTTCCAATTCATTGAGGGCTAAAACAAGGAGATGTACTATCAGCTCTGCTTTTTAACTTCGCTCTAGAATATGCCATTAGGAAAGTTCAGGATAACAGACAGGGTTTGGAATTGAACGGGTTACATCAGCTTCTTCTCTATGTGGATGACGTGAATATGTTAGGAGAAAATCCACAAACGATTAGGGAAAACACAGAAATTCTACTTGAAGCAAGTAAAGCGAAAGGTTTGGAAGTAAATCCCGAAAAGACAAAGTACTGTATATGATTATGTCTCGTGATCAGAGTATTGTACGAAATGGAAATATAAAAATAGGAGATTTATCCTTCGAAGAGGTGGAAAAAATTCAAATGTCTTGGAGCAACAGTAACAAATATAAATGACACTCGGGAGGAAATTAAACGCAGAATAAGTAAGGGAAATGCCTGTTATTATTCGGTTGAGAAGTTTTTGTCATCTAGTCTGCTGTCAAAAAATCTGAAAGAATTTATAAAACAGCTATATTACCGGTTGTTCTGTATGGTTGTGAAACTTGAACTCTCATTTTGAAAATATTTGGGGCTAAGAGGGATGAAGTTACAGGAGAATGTAGAAAGTTGCACAACGCGGAGCTGCATGCATTGTATTCTTCATCTGACATAATTAGGAACATTAAATCCAGACGTTTGAGATGGGCAGGGCATGTAGCACGTATGGGTGAATCCAGAAATGCATATAGAGTGTTAGTTGGGAGGCCGGAGGTAATAAGACCTTTGGGGAGGCCGAGACGTAAATAGGAGTATAATATTAAAATGGATTTGAGGGAGGTGGGATATGATGGTAGGGACTGGATTAATCTTCCTCAGGATAGGGACCGATGGCGGGTTTATGTGAGGGCGGCAATGAACCTCCGGGTTCCTTAAAAGCCATAAGTTAGTATAAGTCAATGGTAAGACTTAACAGAACGGACATTTTTCGCCTCTTGCCTTTTCATTCTGCCACGTAGCAACAGTTGAAAAGACATGAAGGTTGAAACCAGATTGTAATTAGAGTAAGAAGTCAAAGAAGACAAAGAGAAAAGAATTGGAAAAAAAGACAAAAAAGAGAGAATGTGAGGAAATAAAAGAAGGAAGTTAGAGAAGGAGACAAGAAGATAAAGGAGAAAGATAGGAAGAGAAAGAAAAAACTATAAACTGAATCCGAGAATTTGCGATGTGATTATCTGATATTCGCTTCGTAGCCAGAAAACATCTCTGAGAAACCCAACCAGACATTCACCTCAAGTGGAATTCGAATCCGGTGGGTGGCTTTAGCGACCCGTGGGAAATTATCTCCGAGCCTGGCCTATGTTACAGAAAAATGAGGACGAGATAAAGAAGAATAAACAGAAGTTGCTTTAATGAGTATTGTTATGCATGTATGACTTAGGCTGACCAGACGTCCCCGATTTCCGGGAACAGTCTTCAGTTTTGAGTTGCTGTCCCGAGGAATGAAATGTTCCCATTTTTGTCCCTGGAAATTAATTTATTTCAATAACATTTTACGCGTAAATATTTAAGTATCGTGATGAAACTGCTGCGATTCATGCACATTTCTGAACGGTTCTCAGTATGAGACAGAAGAACCAGCGAGCACAGTATGAGATATTCCGCACTCTTTGAGAAGAACATAGGCCTAGTAACTTTGTCTTCATTCGCGTGCGCGGAAGTGTTATGACTGCCACAGTGTCCATTTTTAAGTAGTTAATAAAATTAGGAGTTTTGTGACAAATCAAAAGGATATTTTTCAACATTTCAAAAAAAAAAAATCCATTCCATTTGAAAATCTTCTCAAAATAGTGTCATTAATGATGTGGCTTTCAGTCAGTGATTTCATCATTTGAAAGACTTTTTTTTTCTATGCAATGAACTCAATCTGGACTGACGAAAAGTCAAGAATAAAAATTGAAACAGTTAAAGCTTTGTTACAAGTGAAATCAAACTTTAATGGCTGGCGAGAAGTTTCAGTGATAAGTCATTAATATCCAACACACACCAGAACAATGGAGGCTATTTTAGATTCTTCCACGCTGAGCTTTAAGGTTGTATTATTGCACAATGGAAAGACTTCGCCTTCAGTTCCAATTGATTATGCAGTCCATCTGAAAGATACATATCAAAATATGAGACATACTTTAAATGACATAAATTATGACAGATTTAAGTGGCAAATATGTAGCGATTCTTCTTGGCTTACAACAAGGGTTTACAAAATATTGCTGTTTCCTATGTGAATGGGACAGCTGGGCTAAGACTTTGCATTACAAAAGAAAAGACTGGCCTCTTCGACAAACTTAGGAACCAGGAACGAAAAAACATAAAGCAAAAGCCATTGAATGAATCTAGAAAAAATTTGCTCCCTCTGTTACACATCAGTAAAAGTATCGGATCGTGATAGACCAGTGTTCAGATATGTACATTCAAAATTCCAAGGACAAGTACAGTTAAAATTAAAGAAGGAATTTTCATAGGACCCCCAAGTCAGAGAACTCTTTCCAGATCAACATTTCGATAGATCTCTGACAAGAAAACAACATGCTGCTTGAGAATTCTTCAGAACGGTCGCTTCAAATTTGCTAGGAACCGTCGTGCGTCAAACTATGAGGAAATAGTGGATAATATGTTGTTGGCTTATCATCAAATGGGCTGCAATATGCCATTGAAGATACACTTTCTCCACTCTCATTTGGACTTTTTCCCTGAAAATTGTGGCGCAGTTACTGATGAACATAGAGAGCGCTTTCACAGAAAATATCAACATTTGAAAGACGATACTAGGGTACAGGCCAGTTACTTTATGGTGACAGCTCTGGCCTGGCGACGCAGTGGTTTGGGCAAGTTCACTGCTTGTTCGAAGGGGTGTTCATTTTAGTCTTCCCCTGGCTGCGCAAGCGGTCACATCTCGGGAGCGTTAGTGTGGGCGTACAGTCGCTCTAAGGACATACTACATTGCAATTTGTATATTGCAATTTAGTGTGTTTGTTACGTACATTTCATTTAGTTACTTAAATAGTTGTAGTCTTCTGTTTTGTATTGTTTAGTGTGTAGTATTTATTGTCTAGATTCACTGCTATGTTCTGTTTGTGAAAATGCTGCCTGTTAGAAGTAAACTGAAAGGTCGGGTATTGCATTCGCAGTCGCGAGAAGTCGTGAGCAACGTGCAGCGCTTTATGAAGATAGCGTCGGAAGAAAAAACGTAATAAATGTTGGAAAACTTGTAGCAGAGTTTATCGCTGTGTCTGAGAGCTGTGTTAGCCAAATAATAAGGGAGACTAAGACATTGATAATCGGCGCCAAAATCAATTGTGGACAACTTTAATGAAGCTGTCATAAGACAAACCATAGCACGAGTTCTATATTTCACAGAACAGCGGCCCACACTTAAAAATAAATATATTATTGAAATTGAAAGACTATCGACTTTCAGGGAGGTATCTCGACTTTGAGGAAAGTTATTATGAAATTAGGATTTTATTAGAAAAAAACACAAAATAATCGCTAAATTCTGGTGGAGCATCATAGCATTAGGGCCAAAAGTTTGCAGTATTTGAGGAAAATAAAGAAGTACAGAGAAGAAGGCCGCTCCATATTTTACATGGATGATGATGATGATGATGATGATGATGATGATGATGATGATGGAAAAGGTAACAGTGAAGCATTGATGAACATTACCGGTATTTCCGCATGAGTATATTTCATTGTTAATTAGTGATTAACTGTTAAATATAGTGATTCGATTGCTGCTCATTGTATTTCCACATTAGTGTGTATTAGTGACTATTGTTCCGCACTGCTGCTCATTGTATTTCCACATTAGTGTGTATTAGTGACTTTTGTTCCGGAGTATGAAGTGAACACAGTCACAGGAGCTCAAAATTATGCAGACGCTGCAACGTGAAACTTCATTTCTGATATGACTGTATTTCCCTCCCTCCATTCGCTCCGTCTCGGGTCGATCTCCCTCCCACAGTCGAACCTTCTCCTCTCTCGCGTCGACGAGCTGTCACCATAAAGTAACTGAGCTGTAAATGGAGTACATCCATGTTAGCTGATTATTGCTATATAGCAGACAAGTTAAAAGGAGAGGTATGTAATAATAATAAAATTGAGGTAAACCCAGCCGAATATATTTAGGAAAATACAATTTTTTCTATTGATTTCTTTCTCAAATTACAAGAAAACTAGATCACATCTGACAATTTTACTGTCATATTCATATTCAGCATGAAAAAAATACATTGAATTCCATTGCTTTCGTTTCCATAACATAAAAAAGTTAAATTTTATTGTCCAGTGTAATTATTACTTTACAGTACTTTATTGGAGCAGCTGCTCAAAATGTCCTCTGCTTGCACGCAAACATGCCTGGGCGCCTTCTCTTACTGCGCTGTGCACAAGATGTAACAGCCCGTTTCGTAGTCTGATGTCTGTTACAGCTGCATTAATTCGCTGGAACAGATGATCTCTGTAATCTCCGTAGCGCACACCTTTCCTTTCATAAAACTCCATACAAATAAGTCCAGAGGCGTTAAGTAAGGAGACCGTGCTGGCCAATCTCAACATTTCACGGCTTGTGTTCTATTATCAATTCATCAATTGTGGAAATCATGCTTTTTAAACAAACCTAGATGAAAACAACTGACGGTCAATTAGTATTTATTGTAAGTATCATGAGATATGAATTAACTATTTGACCTGTTGTAACTCTGAAACGGTTGCAAATAAATAAAATTGACAGAGGACTTTCCTGCTCTAAATGTCACCCTGAATCATCTCCTCACCGATTGACCTCACCTTTTGAGTATTTTATACAATGCACCGGTATCTGTAAAGCAATTATGGATAAGTGGAAAGAGAAGCTCGGTAAATTCAAGTATTACATAATAGACAAAACAGAGGGGAAGTATTTTCAAAATTGGGAGAAAAATGAATTTAGTTACTTTTCTCCCCGACCTTGTACTCGTTTCCCTTCAAGTTTGGTACCTTTTATTTTTCAATGGTGGCGACCTTGGTTGCGTGTCAATTATTGTGTAGATAGGGGGCTAGGGGGCTTTGAGTCACGTTCCAGCCCTTTCATTGATGTAGTGTTTGCGTTCGATAACAAATGTAGTGACACATATTTTCGTCTCTACGTAAACAACATACTCAACAGTTAACGTAATTGTGGCTGTTTACAATCCACTACCATGTAGCTCTCCTTTATTCTATTCACAGTCAACAAATTTGTGTGGCGGACAATGAATGAAGGCCAGATCGATTCTATCACTCACACATTTTTTATTTTGGTGCGGTTATTTCTATATATAATTCAAACCTAATATTGAGTTTGCTTTGTCCACGACGACTTCTAACAGTTTATAGGCTATTATTTGCAGAAAAGATAGCTTATCATACGACTGTTCAGTATGGAGATAACCCTATTCCGCGTACCTGGCAAGAAATACAGAGCAGGAACGTGGAGTTGTTAATGACCTCGGTCTTTCAGCCCTATGATGTGAGTTGTCATGATCGAATATCGATAGGCCTATATCTTACGTAACGACGAAAACCAAGTAGCACAGTAAGGTAAAATAACTTGCTACGGGCTGGAAAGCCATCGATTCAATTCCGAATGGCGGCGGGTTGTTGCCAAAACTTCTAGAAAGGCACTTGGGGTCGGCACCGGGAACGAGAACGGGAAGCGGAGGACGTGAATGTGAAGATTTCTGATCCACATATACCGAGAACGGAGACGGCTATGCATATATATATATATATATATATATATATATATATATATATATATATGTTAACAACGATATGTCCTCCTCATGTTAAAACCATGAATGTGCATTTCCTTAGTTCTGGGAGAATGCACATCCATAGTTTTGGCATGAGGGGCACGATAGTAAAGTCGATATTAGGCATTCTGAATTTATTTGTGTATAATTGACCAATGGCGTTCTTGCAAGAGTACAACCCAGCCAACATGAACACACGTTAACCAACTTCAAAATTTATGGCACGGAATATTTAAGAATTCAATTCATGTGGTAATCTGGTCTCATATGGATGCAGTATACATTGATAGTGATTCTATTCAATTTCTGGGTTAGTTATAACTGCAATGGATGAAGAAGAAATTGTGTCACGGCCTCCTTTCTACAAAATATACGACTACCAAATAGCTTTTTGATACCGGAAGAAAGAATCTAGTAGGCTGTGATCGGAAAGTTAAAAGTTCGCCAACTTTCACGTTTCCGTTTCCGGGCTCAGGTAAGCTTCTCGTTAATTGTGAATGCTTAAATTTAAATGTATGTATATACAGTATCTATTTTAACCATTTTCCGTTCGCGTTGTCATTTCCGTTCCTAGTTTATTGTGGACCAGTCTATAGATTTTGGGGTGAACAAACCAGACGGTGTACTCCCGTTTCCTTCTATCGTTCGTATCGTTCCACCAACACTATCCATTTCCTCATTTCACTTATCTGTAATAGTTAAAAACAGGTTGGGGTGAATTCTTGGGGGGTAGTACTAATCTTTGATTCTGATATAGGAAGAGCCTGAGGCTCTGGGATTTATGAAGTACAAGTCTGAGAATGGGATATGACTCTGTCAGGGCACAATGTCCCAACTGTCAGCATCGAATTCACGAGTGGCACCCAGGCCATCTATTGGACAGGAACAATCATCACATATAGGAAGCACAATGGGTTACTCTAGCTCCCACATGGAAAGAATCAACGTTTGACAGCTCCGTAACGTCTACTTTTGAACTCCCACTCACTCCCTGAATCCCTTAGGAGAGCCAATGGAAACTGGAAACATCATTCATCTTTCTGTCCACGAAGTGGACATGGCATTGTCGTATAGACATATACTCTATATTATATTCCCTAACTTAGCTTCCGCTCTTACCTATTTGCCTATCCGCCCGTCTACCCTCCAGTTGATTTTTCATTTCATTTATTATGTTCCATAGATCTTACATTAGCAATGAAGCTTTAAGATGTGGACCAAGTCAAAATTTTACAAGATTACAATTACAATTTTTACAATAGGCCTATTTTACAATTTTACAATTTTGCAATTTTCTACAATTTTTTACAATATTTTGGCGAGATGCAGTGAGATGAGATGAGGCCCGAGGATTCGCCAAAAGTATACCTGGCATTTGCCTTTTGGTTGGGGAAAACCTCGGAAAAAACCAAACCAGGTAATCAGATCAAAGCGGGTAAAGCGAAGTGATGCCGTGGACTCGCCATAGACCGTTCAGCATCAGTCCCACAGCCGGAGAAAACCTCGGAAGAAACCACTGGGACCAAACGAAGAGAGAAGGATGATTCTCGAGATCTTTTTGTCGTTGTCTATGTTGCGTGAAATTTTTCATCAACTTGTACCAATTTTTGTGCTACAACAAATAATCTACAATTGGCATTCCTTTCAATGTACAGATGCACCCAGTATCGTTTCCTTTTCTTCCGTAATCCTAAATAGGCCTACATGTACAGTAGAATCTCTATTATCAGTCTCTCGATTAGTCGACCATCGGATAATCCGACTGTCTTCCCACTTTTCTCTCCCTAATAAATTACGAAAGCCCAGCTACAATTCGATCAGCGTGCTTGAATATAGGCTAAACTGGCTAAAGGATCTAGCAGAGACCTTGTGTGAAGCTGTTACGTAATGATAAATACGGGATTAGCAATGCGCGGAATTTCAAAATCGACTTTCTAAGACTTCACTTTTGGGAGAAAATGAAGGTGTAAAAGAGGCCATCTTCGTAATAAACAACGGATGGAACGTGATTATGTAGGCTATGATTATGGAGGAAGCTCTATTGGACAATTTTAGAAATATCAGACGAATTTCAAGGATTTCTACAGAATGATGACAGTAGAAGAATATTAATGGAAGACATTAAAAAGTTAGTGGAGGAAAATTATCAATTCTTTGAAATGGATGAAGAAAACATCAGTGCCTGCATAGACTTGGCGTTTTCCGACATGAATTATTATTATTATTATTATTATTATTATTATTATTATTATTATTATTATTATTATTATAATGACATTACTGCTGACCCTGCTTCTGAGACTACAAGTGTACGGACCGATTATTTAGTCCTGACAGCTCTGCGACGCGTAAGAGGGGAAGTAATAGAGGTAGTAGGGAGTAAAGATAAGGGCGAGTAAAGATAAGGGCGAGCAGTCTGTAAAGGAGTGCAGTACAGCGTAACTGTACTAGAAACTTACCGCTCTACCGCATGTGTGACATCCGATCGCTTCAAAGGCAAGCGAGTGACTAACCCAAACACCCCTTGGCGTAACTAAATGGACTCGCGTCCACACCTGTGGAGTAACGGTCAGCGCGTCTGGCTGCGAAACCAGGTGGCCCGGGTTCGATTCCCGGTCGGGGCAAGTTATCTGGTTGAGGTTTTTTCCGGGGTTTTCCCTCAACCCAATATGAGCAAATGCTGGATAACTTTCGGTGCTGGACCCCGGATTCATTTCACCGGCATTATCACATTCATCTCATTCAGACGCTAAATAACCTAAGATGTTGAGAAAGCGTCGTAAAATAACCTACTTAAAAAAATGGACTCGCCTAACCCAGGGGCACATCTCCGGCGACTGTCAAGACTAAATAATCGTACTGTAAGTAATAATGATTTTAGTGGAGAGGAAGAAGAGGTGACGGTTGAATTGCGATTTCCAATATAGTTAAACTGTGTTTTAATCAGCGGAGATCCTTATGAAGGTTTTAGAGCAAGAGGACTTCTTTCACGGACATTGCTTCACTTCGGACAATTAGAGTAGTGATCAGAAAAGAAGTTGCTGGTAGTAGGCCTAAAGTTTAGAAAAAAAGTGACAAACTTGTTCAATAGAACATGCAAAGTAAGGTAAAACGAACAGAATGAATTATTTATCAATCTTTTTCGATTTACCGATCCTCCCCACTCCTTCATTACGATGGATAATCGAAGTTCTACTGATAACGCAATATCTTCTTCACCTACCGTTTCAATTTCTGTTCTTTGAATGACCGCGTCTGCAGCTCAAACACTAGCACGCTGATGTTGTATCCAAGAGAACCGGGCTCGATCACCGACCAGGTCGTGATGGAATTTATGGTGGATAAAGCACACGTTGCAGAGGATTGTTCTCGGAGTACAGTACTCCCTTTTCTCTCTAGCATTCCACCAATACACTCCATTCTTCCTTAATTTCATTTATCATCTGCAATAGTTAAGAACAGGCTGGAGTGAAGTCTGAAGTCTTGGAGGTAGTAAGAGTTTCCGATGCTGATATAGGAGGGACTTCGGGCTCCGGACCCAGGCCTTTTCAGGGTATTTGTCTGAGGATGAATCCTGGCTCTATCAGGGGCCGAGGCAGGATGGCTAACATCAGCATCGGATTCACGAATGACACTCAAGCCACCTGTCGGACTTAGACAATCATCTTATATATGGGGCGCACAATGGGGCAAAGCTAACCAAAATATAAGGATTCAACCCTGTCCGGCCCTCGAAAAGCCAAGCAAAAGGACATACAGTAGAACCTCGATAATCCGAACCCCAATAATCAGAATGTCCGTAATTCGAATGCATAACCAAATGTACGAGTACCGGAAAGCATAGAAAAAGGAGAAATTGGGCCGTCAGTGTACTGGAAAGCATAGAAAAAGGAGAAATTGGGCCGTCACTGCTTACAGCAACAGTTTTATATTAATTTTGTTTCTACTGTTCTGTATGTTTTAACTCTTTGATTATTGTAGTTAATACATTTATTTCTGTAACAATTGAAGGGTTGATAGCAAAAATCGGAGAAGTCCAAAATATTAATTTTTCATAAAACGAAAAAAAGAATTGTCCCTCATGTTTCTCATACAATAAAATAATAATCTGAGATTATTATTTAGGCTAAGTATCTCATTATCTGTCAACTTTGGTAAAAAGTTTCACTGTTCTCCTTAATATGATTTCTTGGAATAAAAAATATAATTGGACATATCCACTTTTAGGAAAAAAATTTTTATATGTTACACATTAATTGAGAAAAAGTATTTGAAATCATATTTAATTTACATTGTCAACTGTCTGTATCACCATACAAATAAATACTTTATGAGTTTTATTAAATTAAAAACTTAATGTTGGAATGATTTCCTGAACAAGAAAAACAATATTGTTATAAACTAGGCTCAATAATAATAATAATAATAATAATAATAATAATAATAATAATAATAATAATAATAATATTATTATTATTATTATTATTATTATTATTATTATTAGAGACGAGAATTTCATGCACTATAAAATCCCAAAATATGCATGCATTTATGCACTATCAAACTATGAAACATGCACGATCAAGCGAAAATTGTTCCAAATTTCTTATTTCACTCCACTTTTTTTTTTTTTTTTTTTTTGCACAGTTAACAACTAAATTGGTTTCCATGAGGTTACAGCGCTTGTCAATCAATATGTTTTTGTAGACAGAGAATGACCTCCCTACATCACAAGAAGTTATGGGTGCAACTTGAATTAACCTTTTTCTGTTACTTAGTTTGTTTTCTTTTCCTTTTTCAATCCTGATTCCTGAAGCTAAAATAAGGGGCATAAAAATCGAGAAACTGAGGTGTCCACTTAAAATCATTAAAACATGCGTTTAAACTGAATATAATGTATATCTTATGCATGATTAAGCTAAAAATTGCTTAAATATGCATTATGCATGTTTTAATCCCCAAAAAGGCCAAAACATGTAAATATGCACGGAAAGAGTAGGCCTACATACAGTATATTTGAACGTAATGAAATAGAAAAGTACTAAGTTGTCCACACCTGTGGAGTAACGGTTAGCGCGTCTGGTCACGAAACCAGGTGGCCCGGGTTCGATTCCCGGTCGGGACAAGTTACCTGGTTGAGGTTTTTCCTCAACCCAATATGAGCAAATGCTGGGTAACTTTCGGTGCCTCGAACTCATCTCACCGGCATTATCACCTTCATCTCATTCAGACGCTAAATAACCTAAGCAGTTGATAAAGCGTCGTAAAATAATCTACTAAAAAAAAAGTACTAAGTTTGAGCTATGTCCTGTGCTCCTATAGAAATATGCATTTGCATGGAATTCTCGTCTCCAATAGCTGTTTTCACTCGTCATATTGTCATATTGTCATCTTCTGCCACCTCAACATTCTCATTCTGATGACTTTCTTTTCTGGATCAGGTTCGTTTTGATGGCCATTCATATTACACTAGTCAGACTTCAGATGCATACAGACAATTGCTTTTCCTCTGACACATATTAATAAAGCTATTCTGTCAACTATTTAGAAATTTGAGTGACAATATGTAATGTGTGAGATAGAAATAGATTATTAAATTTAATTTCAGGCAGGAAAGAAAGAATATGTATTTTCTGAACTAAGAACTCTCAAGAAGTAACAAAGAACATTGAACAAAGCTTTGTCGCGCCATGCGAGGTTTCCACGTTGGCAGCCAGCTGGTCGTCCTCCTACGGCATATCGCCTTCCTTTACGTTCGTTCCATCGCACAGAGCTGTTATTGAGGAAGAGTGGGATAAAGCAATAAACCTAGCTGACGTGATGCGGGACATCGAACTTCATTGCTTTAAAGCCAGCATTGTGACGTAGTTTGAATCACTTTGCTCTGGCAGTCTTATTCAACCTACGTAAGTGAGCGTTCTCTCACATGGGCAGTTTCCTGACTACGTGCAAAGCTTAGGAACAGATTTATAATGGTTAAACAATTTTATGTGAACATGAAACTCAAACAGGTGTACTGCAGTAGACGGAGTTCATATTTTATGAAAGAACAAAGATAGGCATTGATTTTATTTTTGGTAGGATTTTTTGTATAACATGCATGAATCATAGCGATTACAAACAACGTCATTACGATAATATTCCTGTAGTAATTCTTACAACACTGTCTCATGATATGAAGTAGGTTATAAAGAGAAAGTACAATGATACTGCAGACATAGGCCTATACGAATTCCGCAGAAATACTCGTACATTATTTTAGTATATCGGTATCTGAAATTAAAAACTGATATTGAGTATTCTTTCTATCCAGAGGCGTTGTGGTGTCTGTACTAGGGATGAACAAAAGTAACTGCCGCTCTCGCTCGCTGTGTTCGTTGCATTTGTCTTTTGAGTCTCGTCTCGTCATTCTCGTGCGCTTCGAGTCTCGCTCATCATTCTCGAAATAGCATTTGGTCGGCATGGAAAGATTTCGTAACTTTGAATAACATACATCTTGCAATAAATAACATAAATGTTTAAATGAGACAAAAAGACAAAACAGAACAGTATCTTAGTTATCAAAATGTTCTGGTTCTATTATATGATATTATCTATGGTTATATAAATAGAAAAAAAACAATTCTCAAATAAATTTGCATTTCTAAGAAACATAAAACATAACATTAATATCTTTTTACTTGAGATTGCACACTTGATCTTAAACATATGAAAAGAAAATTCCTAGCGGGGAACGGATTATTATACACTGAAAGGTAGAGATGATGTTTCAAATACGTTACTTGATTGTTTATACATATACGGTCTTACTAATAAACCGTGTATACCGTAGTTTTATAAGAGACTTATGCAGAGTTGAGAAAGAAATTTTTACTAATAAACCATGCATAAGCGATGGATGTATAAACAGTCTGTAACTATACGATGAGAATTGCTTAGCAGTAGTTATATACACGAAACCCCTTAAGCGTTGTATATAGAGAAAAATGGCCGCCCCTCTAACAGCTGTTCGTATCGACTGTCATTTTATGATGATGATTGCCTTGTAACGGCAGACGAACAAACCAAAGAGCATAGAATAATTTGAATAATATTGCTGTAGCTTGCACTCTTTAACCAAAATATTGTGTGGTAATCGATCAGAGCCAGTTGTACTATCGATACTTAACACAGCACACTAGAGCGCTCTACCGGATGCAATAGAGAACCTCAGATATTATATTACCTTTCGTAATGAAGTAATGACGAAACTATGACGTAGCTGTGTAACAGTTGTACTGTTATACACGACGTATGTAGTATTTATTAGTAAGAAATTTACACCCGACTTATAAACGAGCTACCCATTGTATAAGACAGTTTAACGTCTGTATATAGAGTTTTTATTAGTAAGACCGATACTGTATATCAGTTGCCAAAATAGATAAAAGTTAAGTCAGGTATAAACAGGTGATTCAAGGCTGCTTGACTTCGGGGCTTCGGGAGTGATCAATCTCGACGTCTCGGAACACTGACAACTAGTCTTTACGTTTAAGGACGCGACGTAATACAACATTGTCGTGCGGGTTTTCGGCTTTGCGGGCGCTGTTATTCTCGCTTTCTCGATCGTTGTCCATCTCTAATCTGTAGCATATGTAAATGCAAGGTTAACTGCACAAGAACGTATTTTTTTTGTTTAAGTCTAACCATGTTAATTGATGTAGAGTGACGGCAATTCGGAAGGCGGTCGTCTGCTAGCGTTTGCGTTGAGAGAGACTGATAGTGACAGCAAGGCAGCATACAAGAACATTGCCACATCGTACTTCACGCGCATGTGCAATACAAATAGTGTAGGAAAGAATTTAAATTATCAAAATACAATAATGAACTTAGCCGTTGATTACTGTAAACAAGACACCAGACAAACTCTCTTTCATTCTCTAACAATATTATTTGCATGGTTCTGAATCCTACACCACATGCTTCTGCAGTAGTTTCTTGCGCGTTGGCAAGTTGCAGCCAGTATCATGATGGCCGACAGCGTTCTGTTCGTCAATGTTTTTAAAATAATTATACACTGTAAACTCTATTTCCAGTGTTTGATTCTAGTAAGCTAGTATAATGTATCATTTAAAATTAGGAAGTAAGATGGACTCTTCTCGCACGCAGCTAAAGCAACCCTTAAAATGCAGTTTCTTGCAGGAAATATCCGTTTTGCTTCTCGGTACATATGTGGTGAGAGGGGTGGCATAGCCTTTCACACGACCTTCACCATATCTAATTCCCCTGTCGCCCCTTGAGAAAACATTTTATTTCTCAAAGAAGTAATTAAAGGGACGAAAGGTTATATCACATCCTGACCCAATATTATAAAAGAGGAGGGACATTGTATCCCGTGTGTGATTTCTCTCTGGATCTTGCTTCAGGCAAGTCCATTTAAAATTGTAACAATTATATGTACCAGAATAAAACATCTATCTACTGACTATTGACTCTCGTTACTGTTGTTCGTCGACGCCAGGACCTAAGGGTCCAACCCACGTGATTAAAAAAGTAGAGACTGTTCTACACTACACCACAGCGTCATTTTAATTGTTTTGTTTCGGGGAGGGTAGAGCTTTTTGGGAAAGATTTTATATGGTTTATCGTGTGGCATACTCCCTCCTTATTTCCTCTGAAATGAACTACTTTACATATCGTAAACTGGGGTAAATTGGATCATAGAAAAAAAAGATTTAACCCGTAAGTGGTGAGGTATTTTTCTAGTCACGTAACTAGTGAGGTGGGGATTGCACTTACCCCAACTTAGAAACTTGTATCGTAGCATTCAGATAATCAAACTGAATTTTTAATGTATATAATCAAGTACTTTTATTCGTTTTAACTAGGTTTTCTTCAAAATTAGGGAAGCAGGCAGCATAATAAGCAATGAAAAAAATATATCTCCGCACATTCACCGTATCAGATGCACTGAACATATTTCAAACATTATTTATTTTTTCTTCATTTCTTAAATAGTTTCTTTTTTATTTTAAGTCACAAATAGGACAAATATCACAGTTCTTTTTTCATTTTTCATTATTTATTTATTTATTTATTTGTTTCATAGTCAAGTTTACCCCAAAATGTTCAGTTTCCGCACACAAGCCTAATTTACGAAACGTAATTTACATGCGTTTGCTGTTAATATGATGTAGGTGCCAAAAAATAAACACAAACAAATTTTAATCTCAATCAATAAAAACGTACTCTTATTTACAATAAGTAACAACCATTAACGTAGTAAGGATAACACTTTTGGTTTCATTTGACCGTCGATCTGGTTAGCGAGTTGGTATAGCGCTGGCCTTCTATGCCCAAGGTTGCGGGTTCGATCCCGGGCTAGGTCGATGGCATTTAAGTGTGCTTAAATGCGACAGGCTCATGTCAGTAGATTTACTGGCATGTGAAAGAACTCCTGCGGGACAAAATTCCGGCACATCCGGCGACGCTGATATAACCTCTGCAGTTGCGAGCGTCGTTAAATAAAACATAACATTTAACATTTATTTCATTCGACCAAAGTCATTAACTAGCTCGTCTTTTATTTCTTCAGCGTTTATAAAAGTGGAGTACGTATTTAATATTAGAAGTACAGTCCTAACATTTTTTATTTAGTAGTAGGCCTACTACTCAATTTTTTAATCTTGAACTCTACAAGGGCAACTGCCTCCTGCCGTTCTATATGACGTCTGTGTCTATCTATCTGTGTGCTGCTTTTGTCTTGAAACTATCGGATGGATTTTGTTTACATTCAGTATCTATTAGTCAATTTGATCAGAAATGAACATTAAATATAATAATTGTAACATAAAATGAATAAGATTTTATTTGAAATAAAAATACACAATGATGATTTGCTTAAAAAATCAACAGATCTTCTTCTTCTTCCTCTTCTTCTTCTTCTTCTTCTTCTTCTTCTTCTTCTTCTTCTTCTTCTTCTTCTTCTACGCTTGGAAGGTGTTGAAGGCTTGTTGGATGTCTATTCACTTTAGTTCCGTGTATGATTATTGTTGACATCTTCCATCGTAGCTGCAGCCTTCCTAAGATATTTTCACTCCTCGTCCTCCAGTCAGCCTCATGTCGAACTGATTATTTTACTGGGTCATTCCCGGGTTATAAGGCGATCAGAACATGGTGCCGACTAGTGTCGTGCATTTCAAGCGTTATGTTCGGCTTCGAGTTTGTCGAACGTGACATAAACCGAAGTCTGCTTTCAAGATGCGGATCTGTCAGCTCGCTCGAATTTCCCCCTTCAAGTTCGCTGGCCTCTCCTACCTTCCCCTTCCATCCATTCATGCTTTTAGCTGCGTAAGGATTTTAGAACAAATCTTGTGACGTTTTATTTACGTGTAATTTTTATTACAAAAGTATGATTAAATATCCACAGTAATATATGTACATAAGGTAAATTAGATCATGTTTTAAAAATAGCCTACATGGTTGTTGTTACTATACCAATTGCCGACAGAAAGTAGCTACAATTACATTCTTCACATGATATTCAAATAATTCACAGTTGCTCGGTGATAATATTTGTGTGACGGATGATGGAAGTATTAGCGTCATGCATTCATTACAGGCACTAAGTTCGGTTCAAGTTGGTCGAATATGAAGAAGTTCGATCGATATTCGTCGATGTTCGCTCTGCAGAAGACTTGTGTTTGTTCCACCTTGTTATATAAATATTCGCTGTCCTCCATTCTCACTCCATGTTTTAACCGCGTAAAAATTTTAGTATATATCTTGCGATTTAGTTTCTTATATGAAATAAGATGAAGTTTGTAATGTCTTGGTTGCCTCTCTCTTGTTCGAAAATTGCAGGACAAAATTTTAAATCGCTTAAGGATTTGAGGACATAGTCGGTACTACGAACAAATGCGTTTTTAATTTTTTTTTATTAATGTATACGGTACGTATATTTTTGCAGATGTTTAATCATATTAATAACATGAAAAATTACCTATAGGCCTACACATTACCGTGCCAAACGTCGCTAGATAGGCTATGTGTGTCTGACATCCTTATGTAGCCAAAGCATAAAGGTGCAGGGAGAGGAGGAACTAAAGAGAAAGGCACCGAACGTATGTGAGGAAGGGGAAACAAACGCAAAGGAGCTTCGGTTTTATGGAGACTTGGAAAACGCAAACATGAATTGAACATAAGATCTCTTACCGGTTTTCAATGGACTCGATTATTTTAGTTTACATGCTTCATTTCCACGTATTGAAGGATGCCTATGGAGTAGGGCGAAGTTTGTAGTATCTTGATATCCCCTCTCATGTTCCAACATTGTACGACACTAGTGCCGACCATACCACTTCATTAGTACCGAGGACATGAAAGCATGGATTTCTACCACCATGCCACTATGCGCCTTCATGGCCTAAAGGGGATATGAAAGTCATAGTCCATTCTTCTTCAAAACGCTCGGACTACAAACGACGCCCACTGTTATCATGTTGTTCTGTACGTGAGCTTGCACAAGCACAACTTTTGTAAGTTCTACCAGCATCGGTATATGTTTTCGATAAACTTTCAGAAAAACATTTGGCCTTCATTTCATACTGAGACTAAGTAATTTCATATTTGTTAAAATATAATTTGAAAGTTAGGCCCTACCAGTAACTCTATTAAACAAAATATTTAAACATTCTGATAGTATAAAAATTTCTGTCTGAAAATTTTTACGATTATTTTAAGATATATGTGCTATACAGTCGGTACAATGTAACGTGAGATACTAAGTTACAACTTAAAACATTTCTTCTCCATTACTTGATCACCTATTCAAATTAATGATTTTCCAGCTGTTAGGTGTACTCACTACTTAAAACACTTCCTCGATACACGCATGTGCAGATATCACGATAGTTAGTAATTTTATAACTGTTGTGCTGTGTTACTGTGCAACACACGCAACTGAATTCACGTTCACTTGACATTTAATTCGTGTATTCGCTTTTTTGTTTATAGATTTTGTGATGGCAATGCAATGACTGCTGTTGAGGAATACAGACGACATTTTTCATATCGAAGGGTTCCATCTAGCTGTGTGTTTTCCCATATTTACCTGATGTTATCTGAAACTGGCAAGCTATCAAGTATTTCATTGAGGTCGGAAAGAGAACCGGTACCGGTACCTGATATTAATTTACAATTCATGGAATCCATAAGAAGGGCAAACTTAGTAATTTATCTTGTGTAATTATTTTATTTTCTTACTGAGTTTGTACTTATAAAGGTAAGGTTTATCTTGTCTCAGTAGCAATAAAACCAAGTCCCTTCAAATGAGGGTGGAGATTATAGGAGGGCTGTAAATTTTCAGGATTCCTTTCAAAACCTTGTTATTGTACAGGCTACCAGAACACAATTTCTTGAAAGACAAGCTCAGTGACGGAACTACACAGTACGAAGAGAGATATTTTGTTATTTTATTTTGCGCTACAGAATGTATTAACTGGTCCCTTCCGCCACTGGATGGATGGACGGCATCGCTACACTCCCCCATTGCCATAACAATACAGACGAAGTAAGACATATCTCCTTTCTCTCTCTTTTCACAGTGAGACAAGATACATCACACAGACTTTTAATTATGAAGTAAACTTATTGGAACAACACAAGATGCAGCATTTTCAATAACACAATGTTTTAAGAAGTAGAAATCCGTCTATAATGCCTCTCTACATTTAAAAGTTCGCCCATCAAGAACTTTCCCACCGTTACATTTCGGACGTAGGTATATCAGGTTAAATCGATGTAGATTGGCCCAAATTAAGTTTTCCTGTAGTATTTTACTAGTGCTGTTCAGCGGAGCTAGTACTATCGACGGAGGAATCGAAGATTACGAATGAAGGTCTCCTCCGGACCGGAGTCAGCGGTAGCGTGACGTGAAGGGAAGCGGTGCCTGTGTGTATGCCATTGCTCGACTGGACTTCGATTCCTGTTCCCTACACACAGTGTTTTCATGGAATTGCTTCCCCGAAAACGTCATCACCGCACGCCGGGTTCCGGTGATCTCCAGTACTACCGTAGATGATAGAGGGATGCGGAGCTTCGGAGGGAAGCGATAATCGAAGGACGGAGTTTTCAAGGACGACCGATCGGTGGGACTGGCGGGCGGTAGTTGTCAGTGGGATAAAATGGCACTGAAGCGGGTCTCCGACACATGGAAATTCCTTAATTCAGTTTAAAGTAGCAGAATTTTTTCAAGTATGGTTATTATTAAAATTGTTTACATTATCAGTATTTTAAATTTTGTGTATTATTATTATTATTATTATTATTATTACTTGCAAATGGATTTTAGAGAACCCGGAAGTCCCTATCCTGAGCAAGATTAATCCAGTCCCTACTGACATGACATAACCCACCTCCCTCAAATACATTTTAATATTATCCTCCCATCTACGTCTCGGTCTTCCTAAGGTATTTTTCCCTCTGGCCTCCCAACTAACACTCTATATGCATTTCTGGATTCACCCATACGTGCTACAAGCCCTGCCCATCTCAAACGTCTCGATTGAATGTTCCTGATTATGTCAGGGGGGAAGAATACAATGCGTGAAGTTCTGTGTTGTGTAAGGGAACAATTTTTCCCTTGAAATTATTCAAATTAGCTTTACAGAGAGCTATCCTGAAAAGCTAGATTTGCATCATATACGTCACTATTCGTGCGTACTCAATGTTGGATGTTTGACGGTTTGTCAGCCCACTTTGAGGTACGTATGTGGATATAAAGGGAAAAATAAGTCGGTGTCCGGTAGATTTCCTGGGTAGCCCAGTCGGTAGACTGTTGGTGCGCTTAGCCAAAGGTCTGGCATGCCGGAGCATCAGTTGATTTAGCTATATTTTCATTACACCTAGCAGGTGTATCCTCAATTCTAGGAGCTGTTAATTTTATCTCTACAACAATTAATACAAAGCCAGAACGAATTCCCGGGGTTCGATACCGGGCCTCGGAACAATTTTTTCCTTGAAATTATTCAAATCAGCTTCACAGAGAGCTATACCTGAAAAATTTGCAAGCCATTTTGAGTTCTTGCATTGTTCAGAATACACAAGCCCTCACTAAAGCTCCACAATATGAATGACATTATAATTAGACCTGCTATAAGAAAATGTGGTATTAGTAGGTCGTGATTTCTAGCCTACAAAATCTCAATAGTTTGTGATTTATTTAATAGATATTTAATTCACACAGAATTTCCATGTAGTTGTGCCAAAAAATATTGTACGTAACCAGTACGAAAGTGTCTTTTGCGCACTCGTTTCGAAATTCCGGATTCGGCTGACACCTCGTCCGTAAACGTCTCATTCATACACGAAAATATCACTTTCTGTCCTAGTTACGTAAATAGGACTATTATCTGACTCGGACAAAGCCTACTTCAATGTATACATGATCGATGAGTCGCTTCTTAAGGATTGTTTACGTAGAAATCAATAAATAATATAGTTACTGAAGTTTCCATTTTAAATATCGCTTGAAACCTCCAAAAATGAGGGACGAAGAGGTATTTTACGCTTCATCAATGAAATTGAAGGCGCAGTGCAACATGCAACGTTCCTAAAAAAATCCAAGAAAACCTTATTATAGCAGTTACACGAAATTCAAGAACTGGTGCTTGAGTAGAGGAGTGCTAGTAAATGAACATACTGTATTAGCTTATTTTTATAAAAAGCTGAAGAGCATAAAACCATCTAGTCTTTGATCTGAATACTCTACGATCAAATCAACTCTTCTGATTAACGATAATGTTGATTTTAGTAAGTACGAAAAGCTGGTGGCAATTTTAAAGAGACAATCCGTTGGTTCCGAGCAAAAAAGTCAAAAGTATTAAATCGAAATAAGATCACATAATTCCTACAAAATGCGCCTGATGATAAATACATATTAAAAGAGTTGCTCTTATATGTGGGATATGTATGCATGTAAGGTTGTGGAAAATTTAGATTGTGATATTGTCGATTATATATAAAAAAAGTGTGAAGAAAATAATATTATAAAAATGTACTTTCGTCAAATGCTGTACCTGCTGTAAACATTCAGAATTATAGGCCTAGTAATTGTATCATTAAAATAAGTTTCAGTTGATATTTTGCCTGACGTTAAGGTGTGTTTTATGTTTTAAAAAAGGTGTGTTTTACGTTTTAAAAAGGCGTACTTTACGTTTTATACATGTTTTATGTTTTAAATGAATATAAAGATTCGCTTTTGTTAGGTACTGGAAACAATGAGGTAAGTTTTCACTTCTGTAACTTCTGTAGATAAATTAAACTGTTCTACAATAGTACGTAAAGTTGCATTTTACTCACTGTTAGTCTATCAGTGCGTAAAGTGAGCCTTTAGAACACTAGTGCGTAAAAAAGTGAGTTATCGCTTTACGAACTGCTATTCATTTACGCGCTGCCAAAGAAAATGCAACATTCAATGTACAAACTTCATTTAATAAGAAATTAATGCATTACCTCGATCTTTCATGACGTAAATATTACACGTAACACAAATAAGTAACAAACTTAACATTTATATTTACATTTTGGCCCGTATTATTATGAAGTTACGTCTGTAATACTAATTGCCCCAAGATTTAGCATTCAACTTTTCCTAACCGCTTTGTTGATTATATGGCCAATTTAGACGGCCATGAAATCGTGATCATAAATAAAACTGGCTGCAATTCCATAGATATTATTTCTGAATGGTTCTGAGTTTAGACGGCCGTGAAACCGTGATCTTAAAACCTCTTAATGTAAATCTGTGCTATCGCTGAAGAAACGTATTATAAATAATTGTTTTAACATTTGTATCTCTTTCAAAATTTTCTTCCTATGAGGAGATATGTTTTGTGGCAGTACGTCTTAAGAGAGTGTTTTGCAAAGACATTTACAGTTCCAATTAAGACATTAGCACTTTGAGGCCCATCTCCGTAAAAGTGCAATTAGGTGAGCTGAGAAACACCCAGTCATTAATCTCACTTGGTCCAGGTTTCTTTTATGTGTCTTATGTAGTGAGTAAAATGAAATCTAGTTTTATTTTCTTTCAGGTAGAAGCTACTCTGAGAATTTTATCATCATTAAAAATCCATAGATTCCTATAGAGTTTGAATTTATATGCAATACAAACATCAAGGACAACAGAATATGCCGCAATACAAGGAAAAGGAGTACGTACCGTACCGTACCATGTACAAATTTTACACCTTCTTCAGTGACATGTGAGAAGACAAATCGTGTGCTAGACACTTACCTGAAACAAAAGAAAGAAACTATTACAAAAGATGCAAACATTACACAGCGACTGGATTGATGAGTGGCTTTTGGTTTTCTCATCCCGTCAGGCAGTGGACCTGAAGGATTCCAAAGTTTGCAATGTATTTACATATTACTTCCATTTTCACAGACATGGGTAGAGGAGCCACATCATTCATATTGCATGAATCTTTCTCCATTCTACTTCGTTACGCACGAAATGCAATGAAACTTAAACAGTCCCAGCAGGTATCGAACCCATGCCCAGCAGGCAAGCGCGCTTGAGTCAAGTCGGTGGCTGAAAATAACGCCATTAATTAAGTATACAGCGTCGGGACGATGAGCATCGACGAGAGTCTAGACAGTTTCCGACTTCCGGGATCGCCAGCTAATCAATAACGTACCGGCAGAACATTTCCCATGATGATGCAGCACCTGGGCTGTAGTAAAAATGGGGTCCTGATGTTGAGAGAAACATTGTTTCCAGCATTGGCAATCATGCAATAAATTATTTTTATATATTTTTAACCCTGATGCGATGAAGTAATGTGTGATAACACTGTCGGGATAATGCGATAATTTTTCGTTATTCATATCATTCCACTGAATTCATTTCACTTTGTTTTCTATAGGGATAAATTATGACATTAATGAAACACATCAGATTTTATTCTATTCTTTCAGTACTCTCTGGATAAATCTTTCCCGCTTTCCGACAAGATTCTCAAGGAGAGGACGGATTCTTCCCCAATCAATAGTAAGCGTGCATCATAGTTTGCTAATCAGTTAATCATAATAGTCTGTTCATATCTGCTGTTGGTGTTTCTTCTGTGCGAGAAAGTTTATTTAATATTCTGTAAAGTTTGGTAATAAGACATTATTATTAATGTTATGTTTGCGATAATTTTCTGGAAAATCCGATTTTTGGCCACTTTCCGGGGTGAGATGTCGACATATTAAATAATTTAATAATAATTTATTTATTAAATCTAGCAGAGCTAAGGGCAGTAGGCCTTCTCTTCCGCCCAGCCAGACTCTAATTCTAATTGAATACAATTGGCTATATAGTTATTACATTAATATCTAGACCATAAAATAACATGAAAGTAAATAATGAAAGTTGGATAAGTAATGTTAGTGAGACAATAATAAACATTGGTAAGAAATAATAATAATAATAATAATAATAATAATAATAATAATAATAATAATAATGAGATAATTTAAATATTTATTGAGAAACCTGAAACAGCTATAATTGTTAACAAGAATTGTTAGAAAAATATTTCCTTGGTCTATTCTTAAATTGGTTTGATGTCTGACAGTCCCTGACATTACTCGGTAGGGCAGCGGTTCCCAAAGTGTGCTCCGCGGAGCCCTTAGGGCTCCGCCAATGATTCTCAGGGGCTCCGTCCGCGGAAGTTATGAAGGTGACAAAAATTGCTGCTTCCATCTAGTCTCTAGCGGGAAAAGGAAAACTACTTCCATCAAGCGAAAAATACTTTCTGAGAAAGTAGTTTGCGTTCTTCTTGCTACATGGAAGCATTAATATTAGATCTACTCGTCATTGGAACTATCTCGATCTTTCTTGCTTGCCAAGTACTCAATGATTCTCGAAATTTATTTTATTTTTTATATACTGGGCAGGCAGCGTTTGTTATTCGTGGTACGTGGAATCTACAATCTATTGACTGTTACGTTACCTCAAAAAATATAAATACTGTATATCTGCATGTTAATTTGATAGCATATGGTTTAGCTAAACTTTCGTTGAACAGGAAATGTGGCTTAAGATGGGCTCCCTAAGACCTAAGAGTCATTAGCCATCAACCAATGCTCAGTCAAAGGGAGATAACAACAGCTATAACCTTACTTTCAAAGAAGATAGTGCGAATTCCTGGGAATTGGGTTCGGAATATGTTGAACATGATCCTGTCTCAGAGTCTACAATGCCTAGTGTATAGGTATTGAAAGTAACAAACGAAAATATTGTAATTTATATTTGGACATGGGATTCACTGAGTTTGCTGATGAACGTCCACAGTGTGTGATATGTAACAAAGTTTTTCCCAATGGTTCTATGTTCCCTGCCAAGCTTAGACGACATTCCTCAATTCAAAAATTCACAAATAAAACTGCAGACTACTTCGAAAGAAAAAGTGACGAACTCCATGCAGTTCTGACAAAATTTCACCTCGTACAAAAACAAACAACGAGAAAGCACTGAAAACGTCGTACTTGGTTAGTCATGACCAGGCCCTTGCTGGTAAACCTCACCCTTGCTGAAACTCTTATGAAACCACTATTAGTGAAGGTAGTGAAGTGCATGGTGGACGAGAAAACTGCAAAACTTGATATCCAGTGTGCCCTTACCAAATAACACTGTGCATAATCGAATCCAGAATATATGAAAAAAAAACGTAAAAAATATCATGATTTCCCGTATCACTTAAACGAAATTTTCGTTACAACTTGACAAATCCACGGTCTTTGCCGGATTAGCTATGTTAATGATGTTTGTACGATATGGATTTTCAAGTTTTTTTTCATGAAATATTTTGTTCTGCAGCCATTGCCATCCTCTACAAGCGATACTGAATTTTTTCCTTCTTCATTGAAAACTCGATACCGTGGGACAATTGCATTGACGTGTGCACAGATGGCGCAAAGGCCATGGTAGGTCCTGTTCCTGGCGCTATTGTAAGGATCAAGAAAGTTTTTAAAACTGCACAGTAGTCACTGTGCACTACACCAACACGCCCTCGCAACGAAAAAATGCCAGCGTTATTAAAGCAAGTACTAGACAACGCCGTCAAAATTATCAACTTTGTTAAGGCACGAACTTCGCAGTGTAGACTACTTAAAATCCTATGTGAAGATATGGGTAGTATACACAAGTCATTGTTATAGTAATATTACACACAGAAGTGCGATGGTTGTCGCGCCGTAAAACGTTGTCCCGATTACATGAACTTCGAACGGAATTTTCTTCACTTTTGAATTACCAGTTTGCTAGCAGATTATTTGAATGATCGGGAATGGTTGTACAAATTATGTTACTTGGCAGACATTTTTCAAAAATGAATTCAGCACATACATACAAGGTAAACTGAAGACTATATTCGATGCTGATGATGAAATTGTCGCACTGAAGAAAAAGATAGTGTTCTACATAGAAAGCGTCGACAATAAGGATCTTACGTTTCTCATTGACTTCAAACTTTATAGAAGAAAATAACATAACAATGAATGTCTCATTCATAGCAATAATGAAAGAACACCTTGACAATTTGCTTCGAAATATCAATTCATACTTTCCAAGGGACACTCGGGAATCGATTCTAAAGAAATATGAGTGGATTGTAGATCCATTTCCAGTGATGTCAACACCAGCAGCCCTCACTGCTTCAGATATGAGGTCCTTATAGACATGGTTTCGAACAGCCACTATCAGGCATAATTTAAAAGCAAACCATTTCCCAAATTTTGGGCTAAGTTAGGGAAGGATCTTTTGATACTAAGTTCAAAAGCTAAATTTCTCTCACTGTCTTTTGGTACTGTGTACCTCAGTGAAACGACCTTTTCAAAGTACACGGCTACAAAAACAAAATATCGAACTTGTTTGGACACAGAAGACGATATACGTCTTCAACTGACTTCTATGACACCGGACATTGACAAACTCTGTTGCAAGAAACAGGCACATTCTTCACATTATCTTCGGGTGTACATGTAACATTGTAACATTATTTAAATATCTTAACTACTTGTTAATATCATTGTGTAGATTTAAATAAATTATATCCAGTACTTTTTTACTATTGTTTCCTTTATATATATATATATATATATATATATATATATATATCTCCATACCTGTGGAGTAACGGTCAGCGCGTCTGGCTGCGAAACCAGGTGGCCCGGGTTCGAATCCCGGTCGGGGCAAGATACCTGGTTGAGGTTTCTTCCGGGGTTTTCCCTCAACCCAATACGAGCAAATGCTGGGTAACTTTCGGTGCTGGACCCCGGACTCATTTTCACCTGCATTATCACCTTCATATCATTCAGACGCTAAATAACCTAGATGTTGATACAGCGTCGTAAAATAACCGAATAAAATTATATATATTCATATTCATCCGTTTATGTATCGTGTGAAATATGCTTCATAGAACGTAGACAGATAAAACTAAAAAGTAAACATTTCTTGGGGCTCCACGAGAAACTTTTGCTTCAAAAAGGGCTCCGTGGCTGAAAAAGTTTGGGAACCGCTGCGGTAGGGAATTCCAAAGCCGAGGAACAACCACAGTGAAAGAAGATGAATATGAGGATGTTCGGTGGGAGGGAATGGATAATATTGAGGAGTGTTGTGATCGTGTGTCTAGGTTATGGTGGGTGGATAAATTTTGAAAACGAGACGCAAGATAGACAGAAGTGGAGAAATGTAATATGTGAAAGAGGAGAGAAAGACAGTGTAGTTTCCTACGATCTTCTAGACGGAGCCAGGACAACATTTCGAGGGATGGTGTTACGTGATCAGCCCGGCGAATATTGCATACGAAACTAACGCACATATTATGAACACGTTGCAGTCTCTGCGCCGAAGTAACGCTTAGGTCAGTAAACAGAATATCACATTAATCGAAGTGGGGCATCACGAGTGTTTGCACCAACATCTTTTTTCAGGGAAAAGGGTAGAAAATTCTTCAATCGCCTAAACGAATGGATTAATGAGAATACATTTTTTTGCAGGTTTCTGCAATTTGAATGTTCCAATTTAAACTTTTATCCACTACTTTAAAGAATTAAAATACCCAATCCTACTTATACACTAAAATCATTCATTCTACTTAACCACTACTTAAACTACTGGTATTTTCAGAAGAGGATTATTTTTTAGAAACAGATCTTCCCTCGATCCCCAATTTTGCAGCATATTCCTGACATGTTGAAGCTTGTTTAGATAGCAAGCATGGCTCGAACAGTTTCTAAACTCATTCTGGATCTTTGGGGTGTCCACATCATGTTCACTGAAGAAAAACTCTCTCCACTGAAGCATTACTTCGAGGAAGACACAGAAATACGTAGTTCAATCAACTTCTGGAGTTGTGCACAGAAAATCATCTTTTCAGAGAGAAAAAAAAAATAAAATTTCGCTCCATTTTGTAACTTACTCTTTCTGGGAGTGCTGGAGTGTTTTTATATAAAAGAGCTATATGTATCTTTGTTCTGGCAATAAAGTATTATTATTATTATTATTATTGTTATTATTATTATTTTGAGTAGACCTAGAGACTAAAGATCAGCATTTTCTTCATTTCACTTTGCTATTTTCTCTGAAGTCGCATATTTCTTCAAGCAAGAAATTCCAACAAATAACTTATTACATTCAGGACAACCCATCTACAGTATATTTGAAGAAAAATAATGGACTGTCTCTTCAAATTCTTTTCTTTCTGGAGGAGAACTCAGCAATATACCGTACATTCCATAGATAGGGCTATACCGGTACTACAGGCATTGAGATATTCAACACATTTCCATAAATTATAATAATTAACACTGAAAATCCGGGAATATCTGGCAACAAATTATTCAATTTGGGACATTGCAGGGACTAATTTTGTTCGGGAACAAAAAGTAAAATTCGGGGACTGTCCCCGGGAAACGGCAACGTCCGGTAACCTTATTTTAGACTACAATTTCATAATTTTGTGTTGGAAGGTTGGCAACGCTGATGGTTTCTGCCAGTTGAACTGCTCCGTGTAAACATATTTAGAGAACACAGGCAGACTCTGTTTTCTACCCGCTGCCAGATAAAGATTATCTTCATTTCCGGCCCAGTTACCTCTGAGCTAGGGTAGGCTCTGCATTACTTTCTCTGTTTACAGTACAACTGTTTTCGCAGTGAAGTGAATACACTCCAATGCCAACAGCATGCAGTGTTCTATTTTTACGCAGTTGCTCTTAAACAACTATTTCACGGAAATTTATGTGAAGTTATTTTCTGAAATATTAACTCATTACTTCCCTTTCTCTGAAACAACCAGAAGAGGCGAGGCAATTATTTATTTTATGCCTTTTCGTCTTTTTCAATAATATATTTTAATATAATATACTATCGTCGCTCAAAATTTTATACAGCTCAAAACGCTTGCATTAATAAGAGAGGCACAGAGACCATGCAATAAAACTAAACACTGGAAATTAGAATTTTTTAATATGCTCGGAGTATGTACAGTGTATAAAGCTAAATGTGATAAAAAATTGAAAATAAATTGTGAATTAGATACGGAAAAAACACTTGTATTGTAACTCACTCTATACGCTTAACGATTTACATTAATTTTAAATTTATCAGTGCAACTAGTACTAGGTCTACAATAATCACTTACGACTGGTATTCCATTTCCTACTTTATGATCAGTAGGGGGCGGATGTTGATGACCTAAAAATCTACTTAAAATAATCATTAAAATGCCCTTAAACTAATGAAAAAATGACATAAAATTAAAAGGAAATGACATTTAAATATTATTCACAGTATTCGCACCACAACTTCTTAAAAATTAGTCACCTTGTTTCAGTGACTGTCCTGCAAATCTCGGAGGGAGGAGGCAACTTCCTCGAATTTGGCTAAGATAAAGGAAAAGAACATGCAATAAAATGAAGGTATTAAGGGAAAACTATAGATTTAATGAGGGTTTACATGTGTTTCAATCAGGGGTGGTCCATATCAGTGCCTTCATTCTCCGTCTCCTCCTTCCGTGCTTGACTTTTGTTACCAGATCTTCTCGATGAGGGAGTGTGAATGATGAAACAAATTGTGGGCGCAACGTGCATTTTTGCAATCTTTGTGTTAAAAATACTGTCTACTACAGTAGACATCCCTTCCGAACCATGTTGAGGACACAACGTCCTGTCCAGGACATGTGAAAGTTTCCCTCCTTCCAAACATAAATTCTAAAGACACCCTCGTACCGACAAAAGAACAGTAACGGTCAAAGTCCTCACTTAAACTAAGCTGCTGTCAAGCATTTTATGTTACTTCCATTGTGTGAAGTAAAGCCTTCAGTGGAATGAGGGATGGACTTTAGAGTCTGTTCCAAATTATAAAACTCAAACTTCACTGTTATTCAATTATTCAGTAGGTAATTACTACTGACCTATTTGGTTAGAAAATGATTTAACAGACCTATCGGTAAAGAAGAAAGTAAAATGCATTCCAAATGATCTCTAAAAATTCTTCAAAGTTTTAAAAATGATAAAAAAATGCCGATATAAAAATGACTTATTAGTTCAAAACCGTAAAAAAATGCAATATAAGAAATTACTTTTTTACGTTGATATTAACATAGAAAGGATATCTATATTAATAGGCATCGTCCTAATGTGAAAAATAAGAAGCTGACTTTTCATCAACATCCGCCTCCTAACGATCAGTAAATGAAGAATCTTAACAACAAGATGACCGTGCGCAAACTAAAATTTCTCGCAACATATCCACAATGAGCGTTGTACATTACTATAAATTTAATAAGCCCGATGGTTAATATGAATACTGAAACTACAACAACCGATTCGGCCAACCAACAAGTTATTTAACAACCGGTTCGCGCGAACCGGTGCGAACCGCCTGAATAGGCTATCACCACTGCACTGATGTATTGAAGTCTCTGTGACTGTGATTCTCATTACAATAAATATTAAACGGAAAGTTCTTGTTCTTATAATGTGTCATTCAGTATGTAAATTCATATTTAAATCGTATGGAAAATGTGGATTATTCATTGTAAAGGTTCACAGATCAGGAAAACAACTATAAAAGAATTTTAGGGTATTCTTTAGACCATTTACCACTACTGCAGTATACAATTGTATATAATCAGGGCCGAGTATTTATAGAGATCGTGAAAATCACGACATAGGCCTAATAGATATACAACAGATTTTTACTAATCTTTACGAATTAAGTGATTCTGATTAATAAAATATGTGGATAAAAGAATCGCGACAAATCGCGAAATAGAGTACTAATAGCGAAATATAAATACATTCGCGAATTGTTACTATTTCGTCGTTTTATAGCGAATTTCATATTCCGAGTTTTTTTTTTTTTTTTGAATTTTTTTTTTCCACTTGAATTTGTTGTACATCCAAGTAGGCTATAGCTAGTATATGGTATTACAGGTGTTCTGATTACATTACCGACTCAAAAGACGGAAAATTCAACATTTCACTAATAATTTTAAAGTGTTAATTTGAGTGCTACAATTTTTTTTTTTTTTTTTTCGTTTTTAATGAATGTGTGTTAAATACAGTCTCAATCCAACAAATATTGTCTATTGGTCATACACGCTTTTATCAGAATCTAACGAACCTTTAATGTTAATTATTTGGAAAGTAATATTCATACTGTGTTAATACTCCAATTCTAAAATAATTGTATTTTCCAAAATTTCCATTAATCTCCGCCAAGAGTACGAATCAATCTCCAGCAATCTCCGCCGATATCAATTAAAAAAAACACAAATGATAACATTAATCTCCATATATACCTGCCCCTGTATATAATCAATGTCGCCAACATAAGAAACAACTCGTCAACAGTAATGCTAATATGTAATAATCCTCTAAATACTAAATTCGGTAGGAAACATTGATTAATATGACGAAGTTTAGGTTTGGTTTGTTAAGGTGTTTAGAGCTTGTTCTCATTCAAATAATCTGATAACAAATAATTATAGATGAAGTACAGGAATTTTTTCCACGGCCTACATTAATTTAAATTGACATGGTATAGTTGCTTCTTTGGTAACGCAAGAAAAGGCAACATGGCGGATGTCAATGGGAAGTGGTCTAAAGTTTCTCCGAATTTTTTTTTTTTTTTTTCAAAAAATTAAGTACAGCCCGGTACTATAAATACATTTGACATATTTCATAATGCAGTCACACTGTACTACTGTCCATGGAGGAAGTAATTCGATAAGAAAATGATAATAGATAGGCTTACTGTAAGCCAAAATTAGAATACCCGCCTAATACGTAGTCCCTGTAAATACGCGGCTTACACGCTTTTCCTTGAAGAGCGTCTTGTCGGGGTTGATACTGAAGCACGGGAGTTTTGTGTGATGTTGCCGCATAAGAAACAAAAGTAGTTACTCAGCAGCGACCGAATAAACAAAATGCTTCTTGAATTGGCCGATATTTTCTGACGAAGCAACCTTCCATGTCAGTGGGTGAGTGAATACTCATAACGAAATCATATGGGGACGTGAAAATCCGCATGTCTCATATGAAGTGGAACGGGCTGATCCTAAAGTTAATATTTGGTGCGCGGTAAGTCGCCATAATCTGTATGGGTCGTTTATCTTCGCAGAGAAAACAGTTCAATCAGGACCACACCTAGACATGTTGAAAAACTTTTCCGAACCACAACTGCAACAGGAAAACAACTTGGGTATCGATGCCGTGTTCCAACAGGATGGTATACCACCTCGTTGGGCAACAGACGTCCGTGATTATCTGGATGACACATTTGGTAATAACTGGTGTGGTCGAGGAGGACCAATTATGTGGCCTCCAAATTCCCCAGACTTGACACCTCCCGATTTCTTTCTCTGCGGTCTCGTGAAGAATGATATGTATGGACAGCGACCCAGGGATATTCATGATCTCAGAGCAAAGATTTTCTCAACTTTTGAGAAAGTCACCCCTGAGATGTTAGATGACACATGGGAAGAATTAGCACCAAAATATGAACTGTATCGTGTTCGCAATGTTAAGCACGTTGAGGTCTAATTTGGACAAAACTCACATTCTTCTGGAATGCATGTACAAATTGTTTAACAATAAATAGCAAGAGTTCTCATTTTATCACCTTTTTATTTTGTCTTCTCAAAAGGATCACTCTATATATTGGCCTTTATATTACGCGTATTTTATATTCTATTCATTACAATAATATAGGCTACTTATTACATATAGAAACTTATTATTATTATTATTATTATTATTATTATTATTATTATTATTATATTCACAATAATGATCTTTTCGCTAAGCGCCCTGGTACTATTTTATTTATGACTACATCCTGGCGTTAACGAAACAAACCACTAACGTATTTGTCCTCTGCTGTTTATACAGTACGTTGAAAGCTTTCCCTATTATTTGTGTGTCCCTGATCAATAGAGCTGCGGCCATGGTAGTGGCATAGCTTTGCATGGGTTGGTTTGGCTTTTCGAAGATTAGATCTGGGAGCCGAGACGGATCCTTGCACATACGCAGCGGTTACGAAACAACTAGCGGCTACATGTAAGAACTAGCGCTAGCTATCAGTACTTGGGCGAGTCCACCGGTCTGCCACTATGCACGGGTTTGCTCACGCCAGTTGAAGCCTTTCAGCAGAAAAGCAAAGCAGACAGTCATGGATTGTGAAAAATTAATAAGTGAAGTGCAGAAACGACGTCCTTTGTGGGATGTGAAGATGAAAGACTACAGTAATCGGAGCAAAACTGCAAAGTTGTGGGAAGAAATAGTTAAAGAAATCGGCAGTACAAGTAAGTAAAGATGTTTCATTATGTAGGCTACTGGTAGCTGTCCTGTGTCCTTGTTGCTGTGAGGTGTTCGCTGGTTCTCATCGGTTGAGATAAGGGTTCAAGAGGTCTATGCACTGCGTACAATCGTGTGGCAGGGTTGCCAGGTTTTCTCCGAGCGAAATCGGGATATTAGAAGCTAACTCAGGGGCGTATTTTGCGGGCTACCGAAGAAAAAGTTTATAATATAACATAATGTAATAATTTTGTATTATTAGTTTTACCATAGTAATTAAAATTAAAGTAATTGTTAGATATATTTTGTGTAATAATAGGGTCAGCGGTAGCCCAAACCCTTTAACCAGTATACGTCACTGAGCTAACTTAATAAACTGGTAGAAAATTCATGGCACTTGGATTTTCTCCATTCGCTTTACTTAAGAAACTATCAAGATTTCATCATATGATTTCTAGTCGCTTTCTGTAAAGCAGGTTTTGCGTGCTTTTTAATGTCATTCTCGCGTCCATGATACGCTATGAAATATGAATACAATGTGAAGCTCTCTCTAGCCATGGCCCTGCCCATACTACATGGCAACGTCGCACAACACGTAAATTGCCGTCCTATTCTGTTGCATAGCTGTTAAATGCGAAAAAATCACTCGGCTACATGGCTTTTGTATTTCAAAGGAAAAATAATAATTATTCTTCCTGAATTTTTAGTGAGATAACTAAACATTATGCGATTCGCACTATTATTGTCAGTTATGAATAACACACAATGTTTGCAATCCATATAAATGTATTTCTGCTGAAACGGACCCTGTAAGTTTTTTAACCGCAACAAGTCTTATCACCTTTTTGGAATTGTTAAAATGCAGCACTAATTTAAAAAAGATACCAGTACAACACTTTTCGCGAGATCATCTGTTTTATTTGCAGCAACCCCAAATACTCGTCCATTTTTTAGTAGGTTATTTTACGACGTTTTATCAACATCTTCGGTTATTTAACGTCTGAATGAGATGAAGGTGATAATGCCGGTGAAATGAGTCCGGGGTCCAGCACCGAAAGTTACCCAGCATTTACTAATATTAGGTTGAGGGAAAACCCCGGAAAAACCTCAACCAGGTAACTTGCCCCGACCGGGAATCGAACCCGGGCCACCTGGTTTCACGGCCAGATGCGCAGTAGTCCACAATTCCTTTTACTTGAATTTCATCTATTTGAATCTTCACAATTTTTTCACTCTCCGAAAACTGCCTAACATGTTTCAAGAACTGTCTATTCTCAGGTACTGAAGAGGGGATAGGCCTACTTGAAACAACGAGGAAAGTTTTCTTAGATATCGAGGGTCCGATAATGATGAGATGTCGTTCAGTCTAATCATATCGTAACACTTCGCATTCTGGATATAAATTAAAAAAAAGAGTTTATAATTATTATTGAGGATACATCATACTTAGGTGTATTAATAAATATTAGATTGAAATTATTACATAAAAGATAATTTTTTTTTAGTTGCTTTCATCGCAATTCTCATCGTTTTCAACAATTTCAAACTTTGTAGCGAGGCAGTAATTTGAGATGCAAGAGTGCTTTTGTTATTAGTGTCTAATGAAACGTAACAATCACAAAAATCTAATAGAGATGAAAACTGACTTCATTCTGTAAGCCAGTGTAAGCAAAGAATTCTACAGCTATTAGCAAGTTAGAGGCTGTCCATATTAAATCTCCATTCGGTAGACGCCCAACATTCATGTGAATTGCCACACTAAAATCCCTGTTCATTCTAATGTCAGCAGTCATTTTGGGAACACTAGTTACCTCTAGTTCATACACTATTCAACAATATTCGTTTTTAAATAGTGACCCGACTTTTGTAGATAGTTTCTTTGATACATTTTCCAAAAAAATTAGGAAAATACTGCACACGGTTTTCTTCGTCTGCCTCTCTCTTTTCAGCCTTCTTTTGGTTTTTAAGGCGGTTGTCAATTTCTTCTCCCCTCTGTTGCGGATTTTTCCATTTGGTTTCACTCACACTGCTTAGATGTGAAGGAAAATTTGGAAACACATTTGCAATTGCACCTTCACACAAAACTGGATGATCGCGTTTACGAAAACTCGTCTTTCCGTCCTTGTCGATGTATTTCTCAACAAAGCTCAAGTCACTTTTCCTGAAAATGTTCCTTTCATATCACAGATCTGTTGGTCGGTGACCAGTCTGTCCTTTTACTGCGTACGGTAGTTCGGGATCTTTAGGAATAGAGTCGGGCAAACAGCCTCTTACTCCCGCTCGTTCTCGTAGGCGAGACTAGCTGGCCGATAATGCCAGTTCCGAGAATCGTATTCTCGAGATTGGCACTCTCGGGAACGAGGAATACCGGGTCCCGGCCTGTTATCGCACGGCCGACTTATCGTTACGAAATGCGTACACTGACTGCCGGCTTAATTGCCGCTCATCACTGCAATTCGTGACTCTTTCTGAAATATTAATGTTCATAAAGTAATTTAAGAAGGCACAGCAGTGTGGTATGCAATAAATAATACAGCACATTATGATTGTCGACATTCTTACAGAAGTCACACTATTTTAATGAACTATTTATTGCCTTTCCGGAGAAGCAAAATAATGCAGCACTTTCAGCCGTTACCTAATCCTAAGCTAGTCTAAAACAATAACAAGTTATGGTTGGAGCTATGATATATTTTCTCGCTATCAGCATTTTGTTGACATTCCATATTTAATCATTCGATAGTGTTTTGTATACGCTATAGTAATGGATATCACACGACTGTATTAATATATTGCGCGTTCACATCTGGATGTTTCGTTGTAATGCAAGGGCATCTTCATCAGCATGGGTAATTATTGCGCTGTGTAAGGACGAAATAAAATAATGCTTATTTATATTATTATAAAGGACCAAAGGCTCTGACAAAAGATATTTTTGTTTTCCAACTGATAAAATGCTGAATGTGAAATGGAAACACTTTTGCAAGGGGAAGGACAGAATTACGAAATAGAGTAGATCCTTTCACAAATTGATCATAATTACTTACAAATGCGTTTTAAGGAACCCGGAGGTTCATTGCCGCTCTCACATAAGCCCGCCATCGGTCTCTATCCTGAGCAAGATTAATTCAGTCTCTACCATCATATCCATTTTTATATAAGCTTCCCATCTACGTCTCTGCCTCTCCAAACGTCCTTTCCCTCCGGCCATCCAACTAACACTCTATATCCATTTCTGGATTCGCCCATACATCCTAGATGTTCTGCCCATTTCAAACCTCTGAATTTAATATTCCTAATTATGTCAGGTGAAGAGTACAATGCGTGCAGTTCTACGTTGTGCAACTTCCTCCATTCTCCATCCCTCTTAGCCCCAAATATCTTCCTAAGAATCTTATTCTCGAATACCCTTAACCTCTGTTCCTCAAAGTGAGAGTCCAAATTTCACAACCATACAGAACAATCGGTAATATAACTGTTTTATAAATTCTAACTTTCAAGTTTTTTGAGAGCAGGCTGGATGACAAAAGCTTCTCAACCGAATAATAATAGGCATTTCCCCGCCCCCCCCCATATTTATTCTGCGTTTCTTCCTGAGTGTCATTTATATTTGCTTTATCATAGCAACAGAGAATAAAAGAGGGTTATTATTATTATTATTATTATTATTATTATTATTATTATTAAATTACCTAGTTACTTTACGACGCTTTATGAACTGCTTTAGCTATCTAGCGTCTGAATGAGATGATAATGCCAGCGAAATGAGTCCAGGGTCCAGCGCCGAAAGTTACCCAGCATTTGCTCTCATTGGGTTGAGGCGAGAAACCTCAGCCAGGTAAAGGCTGGTTCACAATAAACCGGGAACGGAAACGACAACGAGAAATAATGTTAAAATAAATATATTTAAATGTGAACATTCACAATTAACGAGAAGATTGCCGGAGCCCGGAAACGGGAACGTGAAAGTTAATTGTGAATGCTCACATATAAATGTATTTATTTTAACAATATTTCCGTTATCGTTGTCGTTTCCGTTCTCGGTTTATTGTGAACCAGTCTTAACTTGTCCCAACCAAGATTCGAACCGGAAGCCGATCGTTTCACAGTCAGGTGTGCTAACCGTTACTCTACAGCGATTATTATTATTATTATTATTATTATTATTATTATTATCATTATATCATTATTTTTATTATTATTATTATTAGTATTGTTATCATCATCATCATTATCGTAATCATTAGGATGATTAAGATTATGATTATCAGGATTATTATGATGGTTATTATTTATTACTGTCTTGTAAGTTATCATTAGGTACCGGTACAAGTATTAGAAATCTGATTAATTCTTAATTTGTTATTCTCGTTTCTATAACATATAGGATAATTATTATAAACCATATAGGCCTATATAATTTTATATTGTAACATGGCTAGAATACAATAATGATTGTTCTGTAACAATAATTTATAACGTGCACACCAATAGAAAGTGTAGTTTTCTATAGTATAGGCTGGTTCACAATAAACCGGGAACGGAAACGAGAACGGAAATAATGTTAAAATAAATGTACAGTATTTAAATGTGAGCATTCAGAATAGTTAATTGTGAATGCTTATCTTTAAAGACATTTATTTTAGCAATATTTCCGTTCTAGTTCTCGTTGCCGTTTCCGTTCTCGGTTTATTGTGAACCAGCTTTTAATATTTTCATGTTTCATATCATTGTGTTACAAACTATTTTTTTATTTAGTTGTTATAAAAGATAGCTTAATAACTGTAAAGCGTAAACCATCTTGGACTATACGAGTATAGCCTCATTTTCAACTACCTGTATTAAAATACCATTTAATACCATCCGTACAATAACGAGTTTTCAAGCGTTGAAGGGTTCCGTACAAATTTTACGGAACAAACGTTTGAGTCATGAGTCCCGCGCTAACAGGTTAACTCGCCGTTATTCGAGAACCAGTAAAAATTTTGAGTTGCCATCACTTTCAAAAGTAATTTCCATCCTTTCTCAACATTTCTCTCGCTTTGATCCCCCATCTAACGTGAAAAACAAAAAAGTTTGCCGCTTACCAGCGGTGAAGTCTGAACAGATCAATCTCCATCGAAGTTAATATATTTTTTTTTCACTTTCCAAAAAAGATTTTCAGTTCGATTTGTTTTTCTATGCTTTCCTTAGACATTGAGCTATCAATCCAAAAAATTACAGCGCGATTGATTAGGTATTATAGGAGCTACGACATGATATATATTTAAAGAACCGGGAAGTGTATAAGCCAATGCTTCCTATAGAAGCACGGCCCGAGCGATATCGCTTGCTTATCAGTACTACAGTCCCGCATAGACGTCCGAGACTGTCGGGAGTGACCTAGTATCGGTAATCTCGGGACCAAGAGAATCTCGTGTTCTCTATCAATGAGTCATTTGGCTGCGTTAGGTACTCGCGCACTGGGCGAGACTGCGGTGATTACGCAACCGAGAACGGGCGATAATATGAGGCAGTCTGCCCGACTCTATATTAGGAAACCGAAAACAACTTATAATATTAGCTTTCTGCTTTTATTGTCATATCGTAGTTACGTAAGCAGCTCGGCATTACAAATATATGTGGCATGGTTATGAAAAGTTTATGTTACCACAGACATCATAACAATGGAAATATAGACGTAAATGCACAAGCGAGGAGAGCGTCTTACACTGAAATATTGCTGAGCTGATAGGACGAGCTGCGGCGTTGCCACATTTACCAAGGCCGGGCCATGACTAGAGGGGGCTATGGTACAATACAAAGCTTTAGTATTGATACTTTCTCTCTCTCTCTCTGTGAGGCCAGGGGGGGAATATTCCTGTGCACCGCGACCTGAGGTCTATTGTGCGTCCCTGGAATGAGTTGCAAGCCCACCGACCGCACCCACGCCGAACCGATCTAACCGCTAACACCCTAACGACCATTCCCGCCATTCCTCCAAGTCCGTATACCATAACACCCCCAACAGCCCCCCCACATTCCCACATCAAGCGGTCTGAGCTGTAAACCAACCCTCCCGTCTCCTCAACGGTCTGAGGTGTAGACCCCCTCTTCCGTCGGGAGGGGAGTGGGTTCCGCTGCTGGTTCACCAGCTACCACGCTTAACATATCCATGGATGCCGGCAGAGAGGGTCAGCAGCTTTGGAGGGCCGCCGAAGGCGCGATCTGAAAACCAAGGAAGACAACCGGAATGATGAGGAAAGGATGATGAGGGAGGAAAGGAAGTGGCGAGAATGAGTGGGGTTCCATACGCCTGATAAAGTTACCTGATATTCATCCATAGGAGGTGAAAACCCCGAAAAAAAAAACCTCACCCGGACAACTCGTACCAAGCGTGGAATCGAACCCCGGCCCGCTGGGTTCGGAAGCGAAGACGCTACCACGAGACCACAGTAGTATCGATACTTAATACAAGATAGAAATATTCATTTAGCGTTATTGAATGTCATAAATTCACCTACAGAATAGAAGGCGCGAGAAATAGGCACTTCTTTAATTTGGCCATAAATAATCTTGTTTTGAATTTGATTTTTTAAATCCTACTAAATCCTACTAAATTTTTCCTTAATAAACAATTTTAGGAAATTTAATATTGAAAGTAACGATTAGGAAAAAAAAAATTCTTGAAGGAATAGGTAAAAGATCCTAGACTATGTTGTTGATGTATATCTTTAAAACATTCCAGTAAAGGAATCATGCAGATATTTAATTAATTGTATATTTTATTATGTAAAATTTGCTGCTTTACGGTTATAAAAATTATGAAAATTTGATATTATTTTTACAGGTAATTATTGCTAATGTAATATTCTGAATAGTGTTTTAAAAAGTATAATGTACATACTTTGTGATAATGTTAGTACTGTACTTTCGACATCTGTTTCGGTTGGCTTTCCCAATATTCGTCACTTTCTAGTGATCAAACCAAGTGCACATTCTGTTGTTTGTCTCTTTATTGTTAGGTTTTTATTGTGTAACTTACAGTTTGTACGTTTAGATTATTTTACGGAAAAGTCTCATTAAATTTGTTTTAAAAGGTATGCCTCGTGCTGGTATTATGCGAAAAAATCTCATTAAATTTTTGTTTTACAGGATGTGTCATCTCGTTATTTTACGGAAAAGTCTCATTAAATGTTTTAAAGTGTATGACTCGTGTCCCTATTTTACGGAAAAGTTTTATGAAATATGTTTTAATGGGTATGGCTCGTCTTCTTATTCTACGGAAAAGTCTCATTAAATTTGTTTTAAAAGTTATGGCTCGTCTCTTTATTTTACGGAAAAGTCTCATTAAATTTGTTTTAAAGGATGCCTCATCTACTTATTTCACGGAAGACTCGATGAATTTGTTTTAAAAAGTATGCCTTGTCTCTTTATTGTACGGAAAAGTCTCGTTAAATTTGATTTAAAGGGTGCCTCATCTACTTATTTCACGGAAGACTTGTTGAATTTGTTTTAAAAGGTATGCCTTGTCTCTTTATTGTACGGAAAAGTCTCGTTAAATTAGATTTAAAGGATGCCTCATCTACTTATTTCACGGAAGACTTGTTGAATTTGTTTTAAAAGGTATGCCTTGTCTCTTTATTGTACGGAAAAGTCTCGTTAAATTTTATTTAAAGGATGCCTCATCTACTTATTTCACGGAAGACTTGTTGAATTTGTTTTAAAAGGTATGCCTTGTCTCCTTATTGTACGGAAAAGTCTCGTTAAATTTGATTTAAAGGATGCCTCATCCACTTATTTCACGGAAGACTCGTTGAATTTGTTTTAAAAGGTATGCCTTGTCTCTTTATTGTATGGAAAAGTCTCGTTAAATTTGATTTAAAGGATGCCTCATCTACTTATTTCGCGGAAGACTTGTTGAATTTGTTTTGTCTCCTTATTTTACGAAGAAGTCTCATTAAATTTGTTTTAAAGGGTATGGCTCGTCTCCTTGTTTTACGGACAAGTCTAATTAAATTTGTTTTGCAGAATACCTTATCTCCTTACTGTACGGAAGTCTCATTAAATTTGTTTTGAAAGGTATACCTCATCTCCTTATTTTAGGGAAAAGTTTCATTAAATTTGTTTCAAAGGTTTTGGCTTTTCTCCTATCATTAGGCCTGCATACTGTACTTCAGCATTTGTGTTTGTTAAGAAAGAAGGTTCGGTAATACTAAAATTACTACTTTTTATCAGCTTTCTTAGAACGACAATTAAAAAACCGCACCATCATTTTATCAAAAGCTCCTACTTCAATACAAACAAATCTGTAATCTGAATAACATACCTTGTAGAACAATATATAAATAGTGCTTGTAATTATAATAAATGAAGGGTACAGGAGATAAAGATCAGGGTCACATAAAGCAAATTTTTTCAGCAGAACAAATTGAAAGTCCAACCCTGATCGTTCTTTAATACAATGGTCAAATTTAAACTACGTATTTCTCGAACGCTAATCGAATACGTTCAATATTATTTAACATGATGGTACACCCACATTATGAGATACCTATTGACAGTAATAACTCGTTTTTCACTTTTGGTGGATCCTGATCTCTTTTTCCCCTATACCCTTCAAATGTTTGCAGATAGTGGAGGGCATTTATTTCAGATATGCTTCCCGTCTACGGTATTGCACCAATAGTGTTTGGAAAGTCCCATTTTTTCGAAGAAAAATTTAGCTGTTTTTTCATGATTTTCTTCATCGGCAAGGCCATGTGTATATTAAATTATCACATGTTATATTCTCTCAGTATTGGTGATATGAAATCAACAATTCGATAAGAAAACAATGAATTTTCCGTTGGTAAAAACCTAAACAAGTCGTCAATTATATATATTTAACGTTTTCTTCTAGTGTAATGCAATGTTAAAAACAGAATACACTAGTTTTAAATTTTGAAAAATTATCACTGTTTTCCTTTGTATTTCAGAAACCGAAGCAGTCAAAAAATGGAAAAGTCTTAGGGATAATTATAGGCAAGAACTCAAGAAGGTTGGAAACTTTAAAAAATCTGGAAACAACTCTTCGCCTTTGTTTAAACGAAAATGGATTTACTTCGAACAAATGTCATTTTTAAAAGACATCATCAGCTCAGCACCAATGTCCGGGAACCCACCATCTGTTCCAGATAATGACATGGAAGAAAATATTTCTGAAGATATTTCTGGAAATTCAAATGAGATTCTAGCTGCGAATCCTGAGGTTGTACCTGAAGAAACTATACCAACTACCCCATTGTCAAACACTACTTCTGCCGGTCAGTTTTCTGCTTCTGACGCTCGCAGAAAAAATCTGAAGAGGAAAAGAGAAGATGACTTGTTTTTGACCATAGAGAAGGAAAAACTGTCAATTTTGAAAACCAACAGGGAACTGCAAATGGATGGCGATTATAATTTCTTGATAAGTTTTTTGCCTATAATGAAACAAATGAATAATACTCAAAAGTTAAATTTCAGGATGAAAATGAGTGCATTGGCTTTAGAAATAATTACTGGATCACAGCCAGCTTCCTCAGAAACTTGAGTAGGTAGTAATGAACAATTGATTCTTTCACTATTTCAGCAGGCGTGTTCAGTTGTGAAAGTAATAATCAAGACGAAAGTAATAATAAAATAATAATAACGAAGGTTTGTTAAGATTTCGGAATTTAAAGTAAACTGTCTTGTACAGTGAATTTCATTAATACCGTCTCGTCCTTTAGTCGTACTGAAAACGAAATTCGTTTCTACCCTCACTCCTACCATGCACGTACGGCTTTACTCGCCTGTATTGTGTATTCCGTTTTTCAGTGGCAGCTGCTCCGTCATAACAAATTAGAACTCGTTTGCGATGTATGCCAACATTTCAGAGGTGCAGCGACACGTCACTACTCATAGGAATGGCTATCTCTGTATCTTGTAAACATACATACTTACCGGCATATCAGTGGGAGGGTGACAACTTCAAAACGTGACGGCATTAATGGAATAGATGTATTACATAATATGAAAGAAAATTTTATTTGATTAGTTTTTAGAATGTAAAGGAAATATCTTCCACAATATACTATAACGTGAAAAAAAATAGAATACTTGTATTATATGCATTGTATTACGCAATAGTTTAATTTCATAAAATATCCTCACCTCAGTGTTACTGCAAGTTTCTGTTCTGGTGAAATGGAATGTTTCCTGTTCCTTGAAATATTGCTTATCTTATCTAAGATGTGCAGAGTTGGACAGATAAAACCGCTCGTCTCATTTCATTTGATTTGAAATTATGTTGGCTATCCTTTCTTCCGCATGCTTAGTTACATTGTTGCTTGTTACATGCTATAACTTACGAATGATTTATAAACTGTTCTGTTTGTTGTTGTAATGTAAATAGTTTTTTTGTGAATAAGCATGAAATTTTCAATAAATTTTATCATGCAATTCGGTATAATCTGAAGTATTATATAAATTATTTATTTTATTTTATTTTATTTTTTACGTTAAAATTAATTGATTGTTTTTGTATATGTTGTTGATTATAAATTTTTTTCAATTATAGTTTATTTGTACTGTATAGGTTATATTATTAATTTATAAAAGTATATTTTCCAGAGCGAATATTCATTACAGCAAGTATTGGGCGATAGAAAATCCTAACCTAGTGTACAGGCAACCCCAGCACGACCAAAAGATTGGTGCGCTATGACTGCGATACGCATTATCGGTCCAATATTCTTCGAAACCACAGTCAACACGGATGTACACTTGACCTTCTTGGATGAATTTTGTCTCCACCTAACAGAAAAAGAGCGCAATTACGGCTTCTTTCAACATGGTCAAGCAACATCTCACACATCTGAGAGGTCACGTACGTGTATTCATCAGATGTTCACTGAAGAGCGGATTGTGAGCAAAGGCTTGTGGCCACCGCGGTCACCAGATTTGTCGACATGTAACTTTTATTTATGGGGGCACTTGAAGGAGAAAGTGTACGAGCAGAATCCTCATACTATTGATGACTGAAGGGTTACATCAGGAATAGCATCCGCACTATCACCCGTGAGGAATTGTCACGTGTCTATATGAACCTGTTAAGACGTGGACAGAAGTGTCTGGATGTTGGTGGAGGACAATTTTAACATCTGTTATGAAGGTTAGTACAGGACACATTCTTTTATTCATTTTATTCCATTTATTTGAAAAAAGTTTGTTTCAAATCAAATGAGATGTGACGGGCCGCTTTTATCTGCCCAACCCTGTAGTAAAATATAGCTGACTTCGTGCTGTAAACTATTTGTTCGTTTTTTTAGCATCCTATTTAAAGGATGTAATTTACCTAGTTTACGTCTCTGAAAACTTTCGTCTGTGTAAATATCTAAATTTCATAAAACTACTTTCATTGCTTATACAATATATATTGAATATCCAAGAACTTTCTCAAATTAACGACCAGTCAACTTTCGAGAAGAATTTCAAAAGCGTCCACTAGCTAATAGTACTGGTAGTAAAAGCGGGTTTCATCGTAACCGAAGCTTTCCTTTGACCCATTTTGCTCCTTATTATAAATCAGTCAGTGACGAGTTTTCTGTATAACGAATACAGTATAATCAAAATGGCGATCAAGCTTACATTAGGCCTATAACTCTGCATTCAATTGGAGAGTCGAGACAGCTGAACGACATCGTGTTTATACGGAAAAATATCGTCTAATTTTATTATTTTGTACATGCAATGATCGCAAAGTCCGACAAGTGCTCCGGGTGGCATTCGTGAATCCTATACTGACAGGTGCGTCATCCTGTCTCAACTGCGACATAACCACTTCCAGAGCCATTTTCAGTTACAAGCTCGAGCATGCGTACCTTTGGCAATGCTGAGAGGAGGCGGGTGCAGGCGAAATAAGGCACGTTTGTTGTTATAGTGCTTTGGTTTCGTTAACACGTGTACATTTTCGACATTCATTTTTACAAAAATTAGTGGATATGATCAAGATTCAGTTTATTGATGTGCGTACGTGTAATTTATTACGGAATCCGAAATGGTATTTTATTTAAGTTTCAGAATACCGCGTAAGTACTTGCATACAGCCACCATCATGTAGCTAAAAACTGACAATGTATAGCCGCTTTATGTTCTTTCACCTCTGACGTGAAGGGTCTAGGATATCATATACATTTGATTCTCATATGTTTATCTGTCATGCTTTTCTATAAATATTTCAGATGCCTAGGAAGCCAGTTCTAGTTTGAAACTGGCCAGTCACCATAATAATAACAGGCCTACTGTTATCCTGAATTATTTGTTATAAACTTTTTAAAAATAATTTTAAATAAATGTAACCATAGAAAACAAGCTAAGAATGTAAACTATGCAAAACAATAAACATATAAGCACTATGAAAAAATGAAAAAACATACCTTCAACATAATACGTAACAAAACACATCATTATCTATTAAATATATGCCAATTATCGTAAACTCAGTGAACTTTAAATCCTGTAAATACGAAGTGAAAAGAAACATGTTTATAACTAATTTATTACAAACAAATAATAATATTAATAAACAGACCTTGAAAACCAACAAATGCGAGTGTGTGTATCTACAAAAATATTATTCTGACACTTCTGACTTATACAAAACTGCAACATTTATGGGATCACAAACAGCTGTTTACAATTAACTTGAAAATCAACGGCGTAACTTTATATATATAGCAGGCGAGACTCCACAATTTGGCTAGAATTCTGATACATCACAAACCACAAGTAAGACTATAAAAATGTAGTTTATAAAATACTTAATATATAGAATAGTTTATTGTCAATGACTTTGTCATCATTAACCGTAAAAACTACCAAAGATTGCAACCATTTTATTTTCATTTATTGTCTTGTTTTCATCACCAATACGCACTTACTAATAGTTTATAATACATAAACAATGAACGTTTGGTGCGACCGCGAACATAATTTCATCGACACACACTTGTTATAACATTCATTTACATTGAAAATCGACATTAACACAAACACGTGCTTTTGTATCGTAGGCCTCCGCTTGACAGTTAATTACAGTGTTGCCAACCCAATGCTCCAGCTTTCTATATAGATGGCTCTGCCACTTCCCATTCTCAGACAAGTAGCCTATCTGATGAGCTCCCCCAAGCCTTTCCTACATCAGCAATGGGGATAGTACGGGTTTCCGAAGCTGATAGATATGTAGGGGGGGGGTGTATAGGAAGGGCTTGGGGCTCTGGTGCTTATCAGGCTACTCGTACGCGGATGGGTCCTGGCTCTATCAGGGCAAAGGCAAGATGGCTCACTGTCAGCATCGGATTCACTAAAGTCACCCCGACCACCTCTCGTACTAGCACAGTCATCGTTTGTGTAGAGCGCACAATGGGCCAAATCAAGCCCCTATAGTCCCGGCTGCGCAGAACGAGGAAACCGGGACAAATTGAACGCTGCGTTTGCCGCCATATTGATGGAAAGCAGACGCATAATACCAGTTCGTAAATCGCGCAATTTAACGTTGAGATGATAAAAAAAATCGGCAGATTATGGTCATTTTCTACGTGTAACGTAGAATTAGGATGAAATAAATTTGTTCAAAGTTTCATTGATAAGACAGAGCATTAACCGATTTGTATAATTATTATTTCACCATTTGAAAGTGTGGTATCTAAATGGGCATAATGTTATATGCTATTACGGTAACTCCTGAGTGAATCGAGGACAGGTAAGATTAAAATAGATTCTTACGTACAGAAAACTTGATATCCTGTTGCAATATTGATTAATTAAACTTTATTTGGTTCACATAAAATATCCTAATTTTATACACTTCAGTTTCTTTTTGTCCACAGAACATAATAGTATTTTTAAGACTTCTGTCGTAAAGATGAGTATTTTCCCGGGACCAAAAACGCACCACGTAGCCTATGGAGTAAAAATTAGTATTTTATCGTTGAGCTCGCTAGAGCTGAGTTATTTTACAAAGTGTCACGAAATAGTGTTCCTGCACTCATAATTTACCCATATTCGTTTCCTGTGTTTCTTAAAATAATATTTATGTACCACATTCATTTCCACCTCAGAGAATTAACGAACAACGAGAGTGTATTGATATAGTATGCAGTAATAGTATGTTAGCTTAGCATTCCATTATGTTATAATCCAGATATTAATTATCTCATTTTAATTGTGTTAAAATTAATAAAATGAATAAACTAGCATATGCAATAAATGCAATGCAAACTAATGGGGTAATGGGCCAAACGAATTATTTGCGCTGTTGTAAAAGTTGTTCCTCCTGAAATTCAAGATCCCCCAGAACCAATTGAAACCTTACTTATCGTAGTACATCAGTTATTAATACACTTTTTAAATAATATAAAACAGTACAACACCTTATTACAAGTGGCATCGTTTGGTGCAAACGAAATACATAAAGTCAATTATACGCCATCATTTAGAGCCATTTTCATAGACATACTTAGCGCGAGCTTCCGGTGGATGATCAGCGAACTAACTTTTTCGTATTCATGAACCAGTGTTAGCGATGTGATGTGATATGAATCCTGTACAAGTAATCAGTCGATAGCCAGGGCTATTTTAGCCGCTCGTAGCGCGGGCTAGCGAAATGTCTATGCATAGCACCCTAAAGTTCAAGGATATGCTTATCATTTAATTGGAAGTCTTCTTCCAGCTGAGAGTACAAGCCTTCTGTTCTTACAAGTATATTTCATTTCAGACGCTGACCAATTGTCTATTAAGTCTTATATAGTATCAATCTTAAAAGTAGAATTGACTGAACAACTCCAGAAAGTATTGCATGATAATAACAGTTAAATTCATAGTTGTAAATACAACTTTCAAAATGATTCAGGAGCAAACGACTTACAACATACAAAATGCTATTATTCACTAAGTAGTTACAAAACTATATTGAGATTTAAGTCAATATTTATTTATAACAAGTGCAGCGAAGCGCACGGGTATGGCTAGTACTAAAATAAAAGAAGTACAGTGTACCAAATTATGTCAAATTGTACCAAAAATTTAACTGTACATACCAGCGTACATACTGTAACTTTTATTTCTACTTTTCCATCACGCCCCGATAACAATGTGACTTTTATTCTTAACAATTCACCCTACAACAATGGGTATTCCATTCAACACAGCAACACAATAGTCGTTATTGCACTCCACACGACGACAATGACAATACACGTGTATTATTGAGAAGAACAACAATGTACTCCTAATGTCAATGAAAGTTCATAAAGCACTAAGTGCAAAACAAAACTGTCAGTTTTCAGTTCACAATTCGCTTGCCTTGGCTAGTTCTTCTAGCTCACTGTTCAAGTTCACTGCACATCGAACTCAGATCTTTCGGATACGTCGTACTCCCCTGGACGCTGCCACAGTTACGGACCCACTCAAGTTCACTGCACGTCGAACTCAAGTCCTCCGGATTTGTCGCCCCCGCCTGGCCGTTACGGACTCAAGTTCACTGCACGTGAATCTCTGGAAACGTCACCGATGTCCAAGACAAGACTTGAAGACTGACTGACTTCCGAAGACTCACTCGCGCTTCTATTTATTAAATCACAAGTTCGTAAATCTTCGATTCGCTTGGCTTACGGAATCTTCGAGAGGAATACGGTTCTAGATGTTTCCCCTGCTCTCTCCACTCGGCGCCGTCCCGTAGTTTTCTTTTCCTTCGCTCCGTACCGCGCTACAGCGCCTACCGAAGCTCGAGTTTCCGTTTCCCTGCGCCTTCCTTCTCGCTAGACGCGCTCGCAACTCCAACATGGCGCCACAATACCATCTAAAATTCTACAATTGTACGAAAAGTGGCTACGCTGATTCATCAAGCTGTGGCGGCACATTTGTTACGAGCTGACGAGATGGCAGTAGAGAGGGACAGAGGCTTACTGTTACCTGCGAAGGACGGACGGGTCTGACTTTGGCCACACACATTACTGTGTATGACCCATGCATAATGATGCATTTACATTCAGTAACCTGCTCTTCTTATGTGTTAAATGCTAAGTCTATAATTTTTGAATGTGTAATAACACTAATAATAGTTTATCACCTCGCTGAAAAAGTTATCCATCCTCAATGCCCACGCTCCTCAATTTTAGGTCACCGATAAATGGTATTTCTCCTGATACGGTCATCTTCTCAGTTCGCACCAACCGTATTTTGTTATAGATATGTAGAAGATTCACGCATTTCATTTTTATTTTTAAAAATTGTTATTAGCAAGTAGATTAAATATCTGTGCGAAACACACATCTTTTATTTTCAGAACACATTTTATTGTGTACATGAACGCATATTTTTGCACTTTTAAATAACGGCAAATATTTTCATAAACATATTCTAATATCGTGTATTTTAATATAATACTAACAATAATACCATTCGTGGCGCGATTTCTAATTCAACACATAATGGCCTCCGCTTGAAAATGGCTAGATTTGCGAAATCGCGCCTATTGAGTTTGAATTCAAATGCAGTTTACACTGCTCAAATCGTTTAGATTAGAGTATTATGTATCAAGACAAGCAAAAAGAAGAAATGATTTCAATTTTACTTGAAACTTGAAAAGTCCGTTTTCTTGACTTGAAGTTAACTTTTTATATGTTATTAGTTACTTTCAAAGTTTGAATTCAAGCGACTTCATTCAATTTACTTGATAAATATGAATCCGGCTCGGTGTTATTTTCAACTTGTTCTGATTTTCTTTGGATCCGGAATAGAGTGAAGATTGCATGGGTCGAAGACTTCAATTCCGGAAGATAGTTGTTATTGATGATGATGATGATGATGATGATGATAATGATAACTTATATATAAATTACTGTTGAGGAGGAAAGCAATGTTTGCTTATTCAGAAGAGTGTGACTTAGATTTGGCTCCTTGCATCACTGATGAATAGCCTATACAAAATCCCGATGTTGAGGTAGGATCTACATACTTTCTTCATGTGAACAAAAGGTTGAAAAAGGTATCCTACTTGTTTTGGGTCGTTACACATGGCTAAATCACGTTGGACACCATATACAGGTCTATGTTAATAATTATCTTTATTATTAATAATTGTTTTATTACCTATTATTATTTATTGTTCTGGAGGTATGGCCCGGGACATCGCACAGTTAAAGGTGAGTGGAGTACCTATTGGTGAAACGATGAAGATAATGATTAGGTTAAACAAGAGGACTCCGAGAAAAACTCTTTATCATCCGTTTTGTCCGTCACAAATCCCATTCTGACTCGATACGGGTCGTCACGACTTTTGAGACTCTTTCAGTCAATTGAAGTGAACCCCTGTATGCAAAATGCTTTATTCATTTTCATTACGAACGGGTGTTGCACACACTGAGTCAGGAATGTAAGAAGTGATGTCGGAAATTGTGTTTGCTGATAGTTCCAAACGTCAGTCCTGAATATCACCGCGGTGGGAGAACAAATACTGTATGTGGGTGTTGCCTGGTTCAGTAGCTCCCATGCAGGACCAACTGCAACAAGTGTTACGGAGAGGGGGTGGGGGTTTCCGGCGACCCACGGAACGGCGCGGGCGCAGGTCTGGGGAATCTGGACCACAAGAAAATCAATAAAATTGCAGCTGTGAGCAGCTCCTCGTCCAAAATAAGAGCACTACGGACTGACTGCGCTATTCTACTGCAGCAAATTCTTATGTCGCAGGGATCGACCTTGGGATCGCCAAGTTCAAGGTCGAAACAAGCGCTAGAATGCAGGTTCCAGGTGTAAAAAAAGCATACTACACATTAGAGATGAAGAACTATCGAGAAAGCAAAACTAACAGCTCCCGCAAAGCCGAAAACCCGAACGACAATGTTGTATACGTCGCGTCGTTGACGTAAAGACTGCTTGTGAGTGTTTCGAGACGTCGAGAGTGATCACTCCCGAAGTCACGAATGTCAAGCAGCCTTGAATCGCCACAGTTGTTTATACCTGAACTTTTATCTACTTTGGCAACTGTTATATATCTATAAACAATCAAGTAACGTATTTGAAACATAATCTCTACCTTTCAGTGTATAATAATCCGTTCCCCAGTCTTTATTTAATTACTAGGCCCTTATTAAAAGGCTAGGAATTTTCTTTTCATATGTTTGAGATCAAATGTGCAATTTCAAGTAAAAAGATATTAACGTTATGTTTTATGTTTCTTAGAAATACAAATTTATTTGAAGTTGTTTTTTTTTCCTATTTATATAACCATAGGTAATATCATATAGACCTAATAGAACCAGAACAGTTTGATAACTAAGATACTGTTCTATTTTGTCTTTTTGTCTCATTTAAACATTTATAATGCTATTTGTTTCAATTATGTATGTTATTCAAAGTTACGATATCTTTCCACGTCGACCAAATGTTATTTCGAGAGTGATGAGCGAGACTCGAAGCTCACGAGAATGACGAGACGAGACTCGAAAGACAAATCCAACGAACACGGCGAGCGAGAGCGGCAGTTAGTTTTGTTAATCTCTACTACATAAGTTATATAGTGAGACTTCCCTTAACAAACAACTACGTAAGAATCAAACTTTTGCGTTAAGAATGAAAGTAAAAGTAAGACGATCGCGTTTACAGTTTAAACTCTTCACTACTTGATAGCAGATAACTCGGAACTCACTCGAGATAAAAAAAAATGGCACAAAATGAATGCTGAGGCTGTGTTAAACAGAAGAGGAAAGAAGAGTTTGAAGTGGTTTGACCACACATGATGAGAATGAAAGGAGAGAAGTGGCCGAAAGAAATTCGACAGTGACAGCTTCCGAGAAGAAGAAGAAGAAGAAGAAGAAGAAGAAGAAGAAGAAGAAGAAGAAGACCCAAGAGAACGTGGAACGAAGAAATGATGAAAGCTGTAAGAGAGACTTGAAAATTGAATGCGCACAGGACAGAATGGTTTAATTGACTGGTACAGGAAGACGGCACTAGCTGTATGATCTTTAAATATTATAATTTATAATAGGTATATTATGTGTATACAACATATGCAGCATTTCCTGAATGACTACGGCCGATAAGAAGGTTATATTTATATAAATTACACACACAGACCTGGAAGTCCCGGGTTCGATTCCCGGATTTGACTCTCGGAGAATTTTCCTTAAAGAAGAGAAGTTCCTTAGGTGTCTAGAGCAGCCCTGGGCTTAAAAGGGGAAGGAAAAAGGAAAGGAGATATCCCTGTCCATATCCTTTCCGCTTCACCGCCTTAGAAACGAACACATAGTAAAGCACTGGCATCAGTACTGGATTTTAGGTGATCAGCGAGAGCCGAAAGCTATGACACATGCCTTATAACTTACGTCAGTTTGTTTCAGAGTTCTCTTCACGGAAATTGACACTCATCAAGGCCTTATTAAATCCAAAGGCACTAAATACGCAGTGGTCAGTTAAATTGAGATTCCCCATCAAGTAAGATCACGTACCTTACTGTATCGCTCAGCGGCAAACATTTCATTTTACCGGGCTTTATCGTAGTACTGGGGACCATTAAAGTCTATCGTTCAATAGAGATGTTCGCAATAGAGGATATCGTTATATCGGGAGAATTTTTTCAATGAAGGAATACATTTTATGCTGGGAACTATATATTTAATTGTACTCGTAATAGAAGGGTTTATCGTTATAATGATAATCGTTATACGGAGATTTACAGTCAAATAATTATCTGCTGCACATAATCTGAGATCTATGTTTTCGTACGAACTTCCTACTAGAGTCGGGCAGACTGCCTCATATTATCGCCCGTTCTCGGTTGCGTAATCACCGCAGTCTCGCCCAGTGCGCGAGTACCTAACGCAGCCAAATGACTCATTGATAGAGAACACGAGATTCTCTCGGTCCCGAGATTACCGATACTAGGTCACTCCCGACAGTCTCGGACGTCTATGCGGGACTCTAGTACTGATAAGCAAGCGATATCGCTCGGGCCGTGCTTCTATAGGAAGCATTGGCTTATACACTTCCCGGTTCTTTAAATATATATCATGTCGTAGCTCCTATAATACCTAATCAATCGCGCTGTAATTTTTTGGATTGATAGCTCAATGTCTAAGGAAAGCATAGAAAAACAAATCGAACTGAAAATCTTTTTTGGAAAGTGAAAAAAAAATATATTAACTTCGATGGAGATTGATCTGTTCAGACTTCACCGCTGGTAAGCGGCAAACTTTTTTGTTTTTCACGTTAGATGGGGGATCAAAGCGAGAGAAATGTTGAGAAAGGATGGAAATTACTTTTGAAAGTGATGGCAACTCAAAATTTTTACTGGTTCTCGAATAACGGCGAGTTAACCTGTTAGCGCGGGACTCATGACTCAAACGTTTGTTCCGTAAAATTTGTACGGAACCCTTCAACGCTTGAAAACTCGTTATTGTACGGATGGTATTAAATGGTATTTTAATACAGGTAGTTGAAAATGAGGCTATACTCGTATAGTCCAAGATGGTTTACGCTTTACAGTTATTAAGCTATCTTTTATAACAACTAAATAAAAAAATAGTTTGTAACACAATGATATGAAACATGAAAATATTAAAAGCTGGTTCACAATAAACCGAGAACGGAAACGGCAACGAGAACTAGAACGGAAATATTGCTAAAATAAATGTCTTTAAAGATAAGCATTCACAATTAACTATTCTGAATGCTCACATTTAAATACTGTACATTTATTTTAACATTATTTCCGTTCTCGTTTCCGTTCCCGGTTTATTGTGAACCAGCCTATACTATAGAAAACTACACTTTCTATTGGTGTGCACGTTATAAATTATTGTTACAGAACAATCATTATTGTATTCTAGCCATGTTACAATATAAAATTATATAGGCCTATATGGTTTATAATAATTATCCTATATGTTATAGAAACGAGAATAACAAATTAAGAATTAATCAGATTTCTAATACTTGTACCGGTACCTAATGATAACTTACAAGACAGTAATAAATAATAACCATCATAATAATCCTGATAATCATAATCTTAATCATCCTAATGATTACGATAATGATGATGATGATAACAATACTAATAATAATAATAATAATAATAATAATAATGATATAATGATAATAATAATAATAATAATAATCGCTGTAGAGTAACGGTTAGCACACCTGACTGTGAAACGATCGGCTTCCGGTTCGAATCTTGGTTGGGACAAGTTAAGACTGGTTCACAATAAACCGAGAACGGAAACGACAACGATAACGGAAATATTGTTAAAATAAATACATTTATATGTGAGCATTCACAATTAACTTTCACGTTCCCGTTTCCGGGCTCCGGCAATCTTCTCGTTAATTGTGAATGTTCACATTTAAATATATTTATTTTAACATTATTTCTCGTTGTCGTTTCCGTTCCCGGTTTATTGTGAACCAGCCTTTACCTGGCTGAGGTTTCTCGCCTCAACCCAATGAGAGCAAATGCTGGGTAACTTTCGGCGCTGGACCCTGGACTCATTTCGCTGGCATTATCATCTCATTCAGACGCTAGATAGCTAAAGCAGTTCATAAAGCGTCGTAAAGTAACTAGGTAATTTAATAATAATAATAATAATAATAATAATAATAATAATAATAATAACCCTCTTTTATTCTCTGTTGCTATGATAAAGCAAATATAAATGACACTCAGGAAGAAACGCAGAATAAATATGGGGGGGGGGAAATGCCTATTATTATTCGGTTGAGAAGCTTTTGTCATCCAGCCTGCTCTCAAAAAACTTGAAAGTTAGAATTTATAAAACAGTTATATTACCGATTGTTCTGTATGGTTGTGAAATTTGGACTCTCACTTTGAGGAACAGAGGTTAAGGGTATTCGAGAATAAGATTCTTAGGAAGATATTTGGGGCTAAGAGGGATGGAGAATGGAGGAAGTTGCACAACGTAGAACTGCACGCATTGTACTCTTCACCTGACATAATTAGGAATATTAAATTCAGAGGTTTGAAATGGGCAGAACATCTAGGATGTATGGGCGAATCCAGAAATGGATATAGAGTGTTAGTTGGATGGCCGGAGGGAAAGGACGTTTGGAGAGGCAGAGACGTAGATGGGAAGCTTATATAAAAATGGATATGATGGTAGAGACTGAATTAATCTTGCTCAGGATAGAGACCGATGGCGGGCTTATGTGAGAGCGGCAATGAACCTCCGGGTTCCTTAAAACGCATTTGTAAGTAATTATGATCAATTTGTGAAAGGATCTACTCTATTTCGTAATTCTGTCCTTCCCCTTGCAAAAGTGTTTCCATTTCACATTCAGCATTTTATCAGTTGGAAAACAAAAATATCTTTTGTCAGAGCCTTTGGTCCTTTATAATAATATAAATAAGCATTATTTTATTTCGTCCTTACACAGCGCAATAATTACCCATGCTGATGAAGATGCCCTTGCATTACAACGAAACATCCAGATGTGAACGCGCAATATATTAATACAGTCGTGTGATATCCATTACTATAGCGTATACAAAACACTATCGAATGATTAAATATGGAATGTCAACAAAATGCTGATAGCGAGAAAATATATCATAGCTCCAACCATAACTTGTTATTGTTTTAGACTAGCTTAGGATTAGGTAACGGCTGAAAGTGCTGCATTATTTTGCTTCTCCGGAAAGGCAATAAATAGTTCATTAAAATAGTGTGACTTCTGTAAGAATGTCGACAATCATAATGTGCTGTATTATTTATTGCATACCACACTGCTGTGCCTTCTTAAATTACTTTATGAACATTAATATTTCAGAAAGAGTCACGAATTGCAGTGATGAGCGGCAATTAAGCCGGCAGTCAGTGTACGCATTTCGTAACGATAAGTCGGCCGTGCGATAACAGGCCGGGACCCGGTATTCCTCGTTCCCGAGAGTGCCAATCTCGAGAATACGATTCTCGGAACTGGCATTATCGGCCAGCTAGTCTCGCCTACGAGAACGAGCGGGAGTAAGAGGCTGTTTGCCCGACTCTACTTCCTACCTAGTTATGATTATGAGGTTAATTCTTCCACTGTATTTAAATCTTCCCATTTTTCAAACTTGCTGTGAAATAGGGGGAAACGGGAGAAACCCGAGAGAAACCCCAACCTTGTTCGCCACAAGTGTCACTATGGATTTTTCAATGGAAAATCCAGGTCTAACTGGGAATTGAACTCGAACCGTCTGCGTGTCAGGCTGAAGGTCTGACCACTAAGCCACCACAAGGAACTTAACATCGAGAACTGATACAGGATAGAGAAATAATCCGACCGTGGAACGTAATATCCGAGAATTGTAGGCCTAAAAAGTTCTGATTGTTAGAATATAATACTATATATTTTAATTCACTTCGTTGACGCCGGCATTCGAACCCGGGTCTGCAGTCAGTCATCCTACGCCAGTACTTTGTCAATTGGACTACCAGAGCGTTTTTTTTTCTTGTACGCCAGTCATTTTGAATGGAACTCGTCAGGCAGTAGGTGTATAATATATAGGACCGTGCCACATACAATTTTGGTTTGATCAGCTGTTCAGACATGCTGTAGTGCCGTCATACTGTAAGTCGCGTGGTGTGAGGTGGCCTAGTCTTACCAGCTGTTACTAACTCAAGCTACAGAGGTGGGGGAAAACAAAAATTTATTTTCATTATTACCTGTTATGATATATGTACATAGGCCTACAGTATGTGAAAACAGTTTAGAATAGGTTGGCTTGGAATATTATTGACGCTGTTCTTGCTAGAACACGTACCATTGATGGCAGTTCAGTCGTCTTTCAATCGTATGACGTCAGAATCTCGAACACGTTTCACGCTTACGCAATAGGATGTCGTGGTAATAGCAGTTCCTGGAAGCTACCATCTGTTTGAGGAAGTCTTTCACGATTCTGAAATGTGATGCAGGATATTTTCTATTGTTTCTCCGTATAAGGTAATCCTTCGAAATACTTGGTATTGAAGATGCAGTGAAGTCCCTGCATCCCATACTGATACTGATACTGATACTCGAGTATCAACAGTAACCGTGGTAAATATCTGACGAAGAGTTGATTGAAGGTGAAACGAGAAATTAATTTTGTTTCTTCCTGTTCCATAAAGTGAGATGATGATGATGATGATGATGATGATGATGATGATGATCTACCACATGAGATCGTAGAAGCAGATTAACATGTACAGTATACTGTACAAGATATATAAAAGTATAGGGCTACTGAATTAAAGTGGATAATCGCGTCTATGATTCGAGCACTAGCGCACTGGTCTTCCAACCAGGTTGCCCGGGTTCCATCCCCGGCCAGGTAGTGATGGAATTTGTAGTGGACAAAGCAGATGTTGCAAAGAGGTTTTCTCGGGGTACTTACGTTTCCCTCTAACATTTCACCAACTCCATGTATCTTCGCCACATTTCATATATATCATCTTCTGCAATGGTTAAAAAATAGTCTGGGCTGAACTCTTGGGGGTAGTACGGGTTTCCGATGTTGATAAAGGAAGGGCTTGGTGCTCCGGGCCCTGAGGTTTGTCAGTAGACTTCGAAGTTCAGGTCCTGATGGAAGAGATACGTTTGAGATACGTTTGTCAACGAAGACTATACAGTCTCTATGGACATCACTAATCACTGTTTTTCTTTCAAGGTTTAAATTTCGAGAATTTTCGAAAGTTCACAAATTTCCAAGACTACTTTTGAAAACTGAGCGTTCAATTTACCACGGATCACTTTTTTTTTTTCAGTTATTTTGTCGATCTTGTCGCGGACGTTCGATCGATACCTGAAACATAGGGTTCGGTTGAGATCTCACGAAACTATAGAAGGGTTTGCTAGTCATGTTTTGCCCCACCCGTCTCGTCAGTCTTGAGTACCCGAACTGTTTCATGCAGATGTTTCTTTTCTCTATGTTTATTTGTTCAAAAGTTGAATTGAATTAATTTCGATGCTGAATAATCTCTGCTGTCGAAAGCTCTTATAAAAAATATTTCTGCAAGTATGGCTTCAATCAACATCAGGGATCAAATTCCAGCTGAAGAAACGGTAAGCTAAATCCTAACGTCACTCTAGCACTGAGCTTCCTGAGGGACAGAATCACACCTTTTCGAGTTCACCTCGCTAAATGGAGCCACAGGTTTTCACTTTTCAACATATTATAAATTATGTTAATAGGTATGGCGATGAATGACTTATTAAGAATGCAGTTCTTGGCCGTATGACTAAGCAATACACGCCTCCTGCAGCGATATGTTAACGACATGACCTTGTTTTCTTGACAATGCTTTCTTTAAAACCTGATGTCTGTATGGACAAAGTACATACAGTATGAGTGCACGGCAATTCGTCTGCAGTGGTTGATGTGTGTACGCATTTATGCCACTGCGTTTGTATCAAAATAGTGAGTAAGAGATAGTGCAGTATGCTGGCAGCTTTTTGTTCCCATTGCTTTCATTGCCTTTCTTTTTAATTGGCTATTTTACGACTATCTTACCTTTAGTACTTTCCACTTGTGTGAAGAAATGTGATTTTATAGCTTCGTGATCTAAGGCGTAAAGGCCGGTTCACAATAAACCGGGAACTGAAATGACAACGAGAACGAGAAAGGAAATAATGTTAAAATACGTGTATTTAAATGTGAGCGTTCACAATAGTTAATTGTGAATGCTCATATTTAAATACATTTATTTTAACAATATTTCCGTTCTAGTTCTCGTTGCCGTTTTCATTCCCGGTTTATTGTGGACCAGCCTTAATGCTTGGACTCGCGTTGCGGAATACGCGCTGGTTCGAGTCCTCATGGGGGAAGAAATTTTCTCACGAAATTCCGGACGGTGTATGGGACCGGTATCCACCCAGCATCATGATTCATGAATTTGAAGAGCTAAGATAGGTAACGAAATTCGGTTTGGAAAACCAGCTTTAACGACTGTGGTGATCACCGTTCGATCATACGTTACCTCCGTTCTGATTTAATGGTCGTTCTCTTCTGCTGAAGCATGTGAACGTGAGGCGACTAGCCGGCTGGTCGGATTTGGCCCTTCTTAGGCTGTTCACACCATGAATTATTGTGTTTTTCCTTCAGTATTACAATGTTCATGTTTTGAGATTCTAACTGCTCCGAAAATCTTAACAACTTTCTTTTAAAATAAAATATGTCTTAATTTTCAAGTTCTGGTCTATTTAAAAATGGTTCTCATACATTAAATATAGGCCTACAATCAGTCATACTGTTTTATTCACTTTGGAAGATAGCTCGAATTGGAACATTTCTGCGCGTGTAATCATATTATGGTCCATGTATTGTGGGTCCTTATCACCACGGCATGGCGCGTCTTCAGGTTACGGATAGAGGAGACGGCCTCCAGATATGGAAAGTAGCTGCGATTATATTGAATAAGCAGTCGTGGACAGCCGATAAAGGGTGGTCCTCCAGCTTCGGGGTTGGGCGAAGGACTAACAACCTATCACCGTAAAAAACAACTTGTTACGAATCCATACAATAAAAACCTCGTTCTAGAATATGTCATTGGGAAAGTTCAGGATAACACAGAGGGTTTGGAATTGAACGGGTTACATCAGTTTGTTGTCTATGCGGATGACGTGAATATGTTAGGAGAAAATCCACAAACGATTAGGGAAAACCGGAAAAAAGACAAAGTATATGATTATGTCTCGTGACCAAAATATTGTACGAAATCGAAATATAAAAATTGGAGATTTATCCTTCGAAGAGGTGGAGAAATTCAGATATCTTGGAGCAACAGTACCAAATATAAATGACATACGGGAGGAAATTAAACGCAGAATAATTATGGGAAATGCGTGTTATTATTCGGTTGAAAAGCTTTTGTCATCTAGTCTGCTGTCAAAAAATCTGAAAATTAGAATTTATGTTATGCAGACCTGCAGGTTGTTCGTTAGGACTTGAGCTCTGGTCTTTGGTTGCGTGGTGGCACAGAGCACATTGGAAAGGTTGTTTAAAGTCTGTGTGGTGTATCTTGTCTCACTGTGAAAAGAGAGAGAAAGGAGATATGTCTTACTTCGTCTGTATTGTTATGGCGATGGGGGAATGGAGCGATGCCGTCCATCCATCCAGTGGCGGAAGGGACTAGTTGATACATTCTGTAGCACAAAATAAAATAACGAAATTTCTCTCTTCGTACTGTGTAGTTCCGTCACTGAGCTTGTCTTTCAAGAAACTGAGTTCCGGTAGCCTGTACAATAACAAGGTTTTGAAAGGAATCCTGAAAATTTACAACCTTCCTATAATCTCCACCCTCATTTGAAGGGACTTGGTTTTATTGCTACTGAGACAAGATAAACCTTACCAGTTATAGTCAACTGTCGAAGACAGGTCTGAACCGCACAAGTGATACCAACATGGCACATTTGTGAGGCAACTACGCCAGAAGATAATGGGGTAGGGTAACCAGTTCCTTTATTGGAAGGGTAGAGGGAAGAAATCTGTCAGTTCTTTTCAGTAGCGAACCACTTAAAATTATATTGCATTCACAATTTAAAAGCATGGGTCATATACACTTACAGTTCCACCTCTTTCGCTCAAGTTATAACTCATGTCTAACCGGACGACCTGTACATTATTAATACAATTATGATTATATGTATCAAATCGTGTTCTTGGACTTACTTTTTATGACAAAAATGTCATAACACCATAAATTATTAAATGTCGCCATGGAAAATGAACATAGCAAGTTTCACGTTCTTCAAAGTTAGCTTAGATTGTAGGATTTCTCTGTTTACAGCTCGTTTTAGTAGAAAAGTTATGAAATGCTACTCATGTTCAACGTTATCAGAGTTCATAAATGTTTTCGAAGTTAGTCTCGAGTTCTTTATGTCTCTTTTCGTCTATCGCCTGAAGTGCCACTACATCACTTTATACTTCCATCTTTTCCTCTGCGCCACCAGTCATTTAAATGATTGGGATTATAGAAATTTCATAAAAGTTAACGAGCTAAGGTACGAGAAAAGAACGAAAGTTAGTTGGTAGTTGGCAACTACTAAATGACAGCTTGGTATCGAGGAAAGAAAGTTCTCTCTTTAAACTCGGTCTAACAGAATACACAGGAAGTCATTTACTGTAAGTTGAGCGAGAGTATTATCTTTATAGACGTAACTTACATGTTGGCCTTAAATTTCATGTGTCCAATCCATTTTTCAGCATCATTTTCTGATATGAATTTGTGAAACATAGGCTACAGTACATAACTCTCTTAAGAATAGCTTGAATTGCTATTAATTTATTTCATTTGTCAGAGTAACAATATTGAAACAACCGAGCGAGTTGGCGCAGACGGTAGTATTTGTGACTCGTATTCGGGAGGTCTCAGATTCAAAACCCGTGGCCGGTCAATATAACTGGGTTTTTTCATGGTTTCCCTCAGTCACAAATGCCGGATTGGAAATTTACATACCATGATACCTACCTTGCCTCCCGTTTCAGTTACCTGTCATCATATCATAATCTCTTCACATGCACGCAAAATAGCTGCATACTAGCCATACCAACACATAAGACATTATCGTATTCATCATCATACACAATCTGTCTCTCGCGCTTGAGGAATACCCTACCCAGTGACATCAGAGACTGTCGGAATTTAGTAGCGTTCAAATCAAGCTTATTAAACATTTTCTTACTGCTTAGAGTAGGTTTAATTTATACTTAATCAATAAAAGAAATGCTTCTCTCTTCTTAACTTTTACAATAAACTGTCTAGCTTTTATTAATCAGTTAATCTTTTAGTACTTTGATTTTTATTGTATCTGTAAATTTAATATTAATTGTAATTATAATTTTAATTGTATTCTTAATATTGTAGTTGGTAAAGGGGAAGAGAAGGTCTGATGGCCTTATCTCTACCAGGTTAAATAAATAAATAAATAAATAAATAAAATAAATAAATAAAATAAATGATACATCACCGTCTCAATACCAATATCATGAACATTAATCGAAATCTAAAAAAAATCAGTTACATGAACATAAGCCATCTACAACACACAGCAGAAACTGGAACTCAACAATAGTAACAACGGCCTAATAGTATACCCACAGATCCTAACACGCGATATGACCACAGAGGTTAAAGCGTGTATAAATAAACTAAAAAAAAAAAAAAAATACTGAAAAAATTGAAAGGGAAGTTTCTGTTAAACTAAACCCCAGTCCTTCATGAACAAAACCACAACAACCGAGTGAGGTGGCTTAATAGTAACGCACCAGACATGCATTCGGGAGATCGCAGGTTCGAACCCCATGGCCGGCCAATTTCACTGAAGTCTGCTGAATCTCCCGGCCGATCTGAAACTATTGAAGATGATACGATGAAGATGAAATTAATGAATGCGAAATGAGTCCGAGGCTCAACGCCGAAGTTAGCCAGTAATTCTACTTCAAGTGGTTGAGGAGGAAAAACCTTGGAAAAAACCCCATCCAGGCAACTTGTAACAACCAGGATTTCAATCCGGGCCTGCTCTTTTCACGGTAAGACCTGCAAACCGTTATTCCACAGCGGTGGACTTATTTTACGTTACTGTAGCTCATAAAATATTCATTTACTCGCAAACCGTCAAGGAAAGAATGTCGATACACTTGTAATGTTAGACTATTTTACCAGAATGGTGACACAACTATACCTGAAATAGTTTGCGACTGCACTTGAGGACATCTGAGTCATATTAAGATTATGTATGTACTTGGACAACGACCGTGCACTCGTACATTAGTCAAGCAAATAAGTAGGTTTTACCTTGAGGGAATACTCCCATTAGCCATTTTCATAACCAGGTGAACTGAACCAGTATGAACCAGACACAGTACACAGTACACAGTACACGTGTTTCCATTAGCAATTAATTGTATATTGGCAACAAGAAGTGAAACTCAACAGTACAGTCTGTTTAAAGAATTATGTAAAATTTTGTCGACGTTACATACATCTTTCTATAGCATCTAAATAAAAATGACAGAAAATTGACTCCCGGGTGAAAGCCTAGATACCAGTATTGTGGAACAGATTACTGAGACGGATATCCTTGCGGCTTCTTGTGTGGTCTTCCTCACTTCCGTTTGTCAGATTTCATTGTTTAAACGCAGCTGTCAGCGTAAGCTACTTCTAATATTCTAGCTTCGTATTTGGGATACTCTGAATAAGAAGGGAATTTTGCTGATTCAATCGGTCATTCCTTACTCTGTGGTCATACGAGTAAAACCAAAATAATGACATTAATTCAGTCAGAGTTTTCTGTCCAAGGGCAGGTCTTTCACTGCAAACCCAGAGTTCTCAAATACTTTCTATTTTCTGCCTTCTTCTTTGTCTCCGCATATGATACATATATCTTAGGCCTATATCACATTATCAAATATATATGATCAAATGTAAGATTTTTACTATGCTGGGTGTTCAGTTCAAAGTGTGTCATGGCTCGCTGTATGCCGTCATGTGGCCTAGAAAATTCAATCTTCCTACACTTCCGCAGAGGCGTATTACCTATATGCCAGAGACGTTGCCTAGCAAGTACGGCGTTCATTCGGAAGAGTACTTACCGATACGTACTTTAACACCTGTAGTGGCAGGAATGTGAACTGTTTGGAACCACGTACTGAGGTAAGTTTTTTTCTTACTGTCGGGATTTGGGGAGAGGATTAAGACGATTACTTACGTTTTTGTTTTATCTTCGACGGTCAACAAGGACACGGAGCATTTTATTTGTATTGTGGAATGTTGCCGTACTCAATCGATGATAACAAATACCCTGCGACGACTTGCCCGCGCAAAAGACAGTTCGAAAGAGGTTCTGGTAACACACAGACTTTACAGACCGCCATCTGTTGCTACGACGTTCAAGTTATACCGTACACGTTCTCGAGTTCAGATTGAAAGCATTGATTAATAGGCAACTTCTCTGACATAAAAGCTGAAACTCGCTTCAAATCGCTGACTCACAACAGTGACGTCGTCATGACACACTTTGAAATGAACACCCAGTATTAAACTATATGAAACTCTGATCATATCTTTCATCACAGTTCTAATAATGGATTCACAACAGTTCTATGCTTGTTGTAACTGTAAAATATGCAGTAATGGTTATTGCATTAATACTAAAGAAAATATCAAAGAAAAAAATGTATTTCGTCGGGTTAGAGTGTAAACCTGCTAACCAACAAAAAGGAAATTTTACAGGAGAAACAAAAAACTGAGTATAAATTAACTCTGATACTTTAGGACCAAATCCAAAGTACAGCTGGTGAAGTTTCAGAGTTAACTTATACTCAGTTTTTTGTTTCCCCTGTAAAAATATCCTTTTTGTTAGTTAGCAGTTTTACACTCTAAGCCGACGATTTAGGTTAGAGATTAGGGTAGGGAGAAAAGATAGAAAAGGAATCCATCAAACTCTACTGAGAGAACGTCAGTATGAAGATGTGAAATCCTATATATGCTAAGTATTTAATAATGGATGATGAAACATTTCATGTGACTCAATGTGATATGAAAAGTTTTGTGGTTTTCACAGACCATGTGTACTTAATGTCTGCCATTTTCTTTCTTCTCAGTCACAGATTTTATCAGATGTATGATGATGACCATAACTTTTATCACAGAACTATGTCACAGTTGGATGTGATCAAAGATGCTATATTACACTGTAAAAGATATTATCATATATATTTTATCAAACTTCTGTGATACAGAAATTTGATACTGTAATATAGGCCTTAATGTCGTCTATCATCTGATATCTTTTTCTGCCCTAACTCTTCTCCCATTCACCATTCCTTCCAGTGCATCCCTCAGCAGACAGTTTCTTCACAGCCAGTGACCCAACCAATTCATGTTTGTCTTCCTCAACGTTCTTTTTCCAGAGGTCCGCAGAAGATGCTCCTTTTTCCATTAAAAGCTTCCTTTTAATTTCCTTAGATATTATTATTAGTATTTATTGCTATATACAATAAAAAATAAATACATATTATGGACTCCTGATCACATATACGAGCTACATCAGATAGGTCATTTCTCATGTTATGAAATGGCAAAATATAAGAGAGAACAACCGCTAGGATCTTCACTGTCGAAAATGAATGTTTTGGTAACGACAGCTAGATGAAAGTACAGTTGCAAGCTATTACTCCATGCGATTTCATCAGGGTTATAACGTGACTTCTTTTGCAGTCGCTGGATGGCAGCATAGTGAAATAAATTGATAAGAGTTGTTGCCTTGAAAGTGCATTAGGCTGATCAATCTGTTATATGTAATCAGGGTAAAGACGTAGAGCACACCCATTTCAGCAAGCTCGTGTTGGGGGCGGTTACTATAAGTAACTATTTTATACGAAATGGAACATAACGAAGATTCAATAAAACAACAAAACCAATACAATTATTACAAATTTAGATGAAAATATTCAATTAAAGCGAAAATACTAATTAGTATTAAACCATCCGGCCAGATGTCACACAGGAAGTAAATCTCAGAAAACATTTCTTGCTATCGTTTCATTTGTCGGTTTATTGTACGTGGGGCTTGAAATGAACATTATCCCGAACCGGAACGTTGTGTTATTTTCGTGGGCACGATGGTGCTAATTACAACGACGTAATTATTGACTTGAGAGATGACGCCGAGTATTAGGCTTACCGCGCTAAATATAAATATGTATTTGTATGTATTTAAACATTTACATAGCCTACACTTCAACTAACATAGATAACAATTTCGGACAGTCTTCGGAGATTTTAATCCCACTCTCAAATTCACAAAAGCAGAAACCACGATCGGTAGTCACCTCATTCAATCGAAAAAAATTAATGAATAAAATGCACACTTTCTGAATAGACTAATATTTACCTCGATTATATATAAAGTCCACACCTGTGGAGTAACGGTTAGCGCGTCTGGCCGCGAAACCAGGTGGCCCGAGTTCGATTCCAGGTCGGGGCAAGTTACCTGGTTGAGGTTTTTTCCTAGATTTCCCTCATTCCAATAGGAACAAATGCTGGGTAACTTTGGGTGCTGGAGCCCGGATTCATTTCACCGGCATTATCACCTTCATCTCATTCAGACGTTAACCGAAGACGTAGATAAAGCGTCATAAATAACCTACTATACACACATATTTTTTTTTTTCAAAATAAACTTAAGATTATAGAAGTGACAAATATTGTCATGCATAATGAATAATTAACGGTCTAATTAATACCAAATTAAAATGAACCGCATTGAACCACAGCCACTTCTTACGAGACGAAACGGAAAGGTTCCTGAAATTCACAAACCGGAACCGGTCCTCGGTCCTCTCCTGTCCATTTCGAAGGCCCAATATCAGACTTCACGAAGAAAATAATATATAATATATAATTCCAAGGATAATAAGGGTGTATAAGAGCAAGACAAGTCTCATTACGACCCTTTTAGCCTCTGCACACCAACTCTAATTCCAACTTGCACGTGGTGAACCTGTTAACCCGAGTAACCAATCCTTTCGGAGTGCTGGGTCGGGGAACTAGTAATAGGGGGCCGTAGTGCTTTTACAGCACCTTTTCACTGTGAAAGTTGACCCTGGGGTAACAAAGGCAAAGTCCCCAACGGCATTGAGAATGACGGACGGGGCAACCATGCTCATGGGAGTAATACATGAGCTAACAAGTCCTTGTGACACAATGGAAAGAGAGCGGGACATGCTGAGAAAGTGCCAACGAAAAATGGAGAGGAAGATGCTGAACATCACACTCAGACACAGACTACGTAACATAAGGACATAAGGAGAGAAACACATCTCAAAGACGCAGCAGAAACGGCCGACAAGCTGAAGACTCAACGAAAACCGGTGGACATATACTTACGACATGGGACCCAAGGATTGGCAAACGCAACGCTGGAAGACAAAAGATAAGGTGGGCAAACGAACTTAGATCAAGATTCGGCCATCTATGGTCAAGAACAGCGAAAGACCGACAACAATGGAAGCTCATCACAAAGTGACTTGCAACCCAAACAGTGACTAGTGAACAGTGGACCCCTCAACTACGACATTACAAAAGTGACCATCATTCCCGGAGTGGCAAACCGGGAACTGCTTGACAAGTTACTCTGCATAGTCAGATGTCCTTGCCCTTCAAGGGATTTCGTGGCTAATTCTAATTCTAATCATTTCCATTTCTTCTGGATTCAACTTGTTTGTCCTGTCCTTAAAAATAAACTTGTGCATAGAAAATGTTCTTTTTATATCATATGAACTGAGGGAGGAAAACTTATAATCTGGTAATACGATATGATTAACGTCCACGTCACTATCGTATCCTAGAAGCACTTTTCCCTGATTTTCTTCAGACCATCATTCTTTACTTTAGCTTACACGCATTTTGTCGACAAAATTTATTCGGAACTCCTTGACTTGCATGCGAAATACGTACAAACTACTGAAATTGAACGGAAAACACTATTTTTCTTTTTAATTTGCACAAGGTAAAATGGCAGACTAACTCATTAATACACAACGCCATCTATACGAGAAAGATAAAAAAAACCTTCGATCACCTATCTACACTGATGTCTATCCAAGAATACACACCTTAAAATCGAAAAAAAAAAAACGCGCCGTCAACAGAAGCAAATAATTACTACACATTTTGCCAAAGTCCAGAAAACTAGAAAACAGTTTTCGCTACAAAAAATAAAAAAAAATATTTAGGAAATAAGCTCTTAATATCGAAATATGTAGAGACATCCAAAATGTACAGATATATGTACGAATAACCATGCGTCAATCATCTTAAATAAACATTAAACATGTAATTACTAATTTAACTCACACATGTAAGGTCAATTAAACAGTGTTCATGGGTTAGATAATAAACATACAATATATATAACACAGTTGTATGAACACTTTACAAATGATGATAATTAAGACTGGTAAAATTCAGACATGTTTCGGAGGGTGCCCTTCCATCTTCAGTGACATAACCACGACGCTGGTTCAGGAGTCTCCTTTAAGCCACGATACATCGCGGTCGAACACCTGAACCAATATATATATTGTATGTTTATTATGTAATTACTAAGTTTCATTAAAATATATTGTATAAGTATTTATATAATATATTTCTCATCACTACCGATCGTATTCACCATGACAGCCTAAAATTCACGCGTATGTCAGAATATTTTGTGAGTTCATGATGAGTTACACCTGCATAAGCTGAGTTCATTGATCGAAATTCGTCTCTCCTACACACGAACGTTTCTTCCACCCAGGGACTGGCCACATGTGCAAGCATCGGTTTTGAAAACCTTCTTCGTCCTTCAGGCGACCCCAAAGGAGAGAGATGAAGGAAAAAAGCTGAGACGAGGTTTCTGTATTGAATTTACAGATTATTATGCTAGCTAAAGTGAGACCTACGGACCAGTCAAAGGAAAACTCTTCTCTTTCTCCCTAGTATGTGAACAAAGGGACTACTACACTCTGTTCCAAAACGAATGTGTCACAGAAGCTACATAAGCTCTCGGGAATAATGATGTGCTGCAATCCACTCACATGTAAACTTATTTAGTTTCAATTTCTGACGTGAAAGAGTCCAATTATATTGAATTTGGCTCCATTTAGAGTCTTTATAGATACGGGAGAACCATTTCCTATAACCTTTCCAGAAAGAAAAGAAAACACATCGTCAACTAAGGAAGCAAGAAGTCTCACAAAAGCAACTGTGTCTTGTTCAGTAATTTACGCAAATATGGAAGATGAAATGGAACGTATTATATTCTTTTTCAGATACGAGTCCTAGAAATATGACAAACAAAAGTGGGTAACTTATAAAATTAACAGAAAATAAAATTATAAAGACATTTCTATATGCATACGATCAAATTATTATTATAAAATCTAAGGATGAACTACGAACAGCATCATACATAAAATTACAATGCAATACTCTTTAAACATAACAAAATCTAAAATAAAATCAATGGGATTGTATGACAAGGAGGGTTAAAATTGAAATTGTGGTGTTGATAATAGTGATGATGGTGTATATGCAAGCTCGAAAAGATAACATTTGCTGCAAGTATTAAGGATATTATGAAAACAAAACGAAATAAAAATGTGTGAACACTGGTATTAATGATGATAATGATGGGGTTTTTAAAAATGGTGATAATATGCTAATAGGGTTTTAACAATGGTTTTAATTATTTTACGACGCTTTCTCAACTGCTATGGTTATACGTGTACCTATAGTAGTGTCCGAATGAAATGAAGGTAATAATTCCAGCGAAATGAGTCCAGAGTCCAACGCCAAAAGTTGCCTAGCATTTGCTCTTATTGGGTCGCGGGAAAACTCCGGAAAAATCCTCAATCAGGCAACTTGGTCCAACCAGGATATGAATCTGAGCCCGCTAGTTTCACGGTTAGCATGCTAACCGTTACTCCACAGCGGTGGAGCAACAATAGTGTTAATTATTGTGGTATTTACAAAGTGATGTTGATGGTGGTGTTTACAATGTCATTATAGTATTGACAATGTTCATGGTGATGTTGGTAATGCTAAAAGTGGTGGGGTATTTATAATTTCAATGATGATGATTTATAGTGGTGTTGGTAACGTTAGTGATAAAGGAGTTACATTACAAATTTTACCTGAGACAAATAACACTTTCATTCACTAAAAAACGACTTGCGTTTGTATGTACTCGTACGTCTTTCATCCTCTACATTCTCTATGTTTTTCTACATTCCATGATAAGACACACTGAAATAATGTGCTATGTGAAAGAACTCTACCAGCTCTGGGTACAAGTGGGAAGTAAAAGGGATAGAGAAACTTCCTCCCATGTCCTTTTTGCTTGTACCTTCTTATAAACAAATGCGCAGGAAGGTTCTGTGTATCAGTGGTGGATTTTAAGCCACCAGTGAGAGCCGAATGTCGTAAAAGCTATGATACCAGCCTGATACAACCTGTTACTGACCTTTCTGCCCCCTCGTACCGCACCAAAACATTACTGTATTATCGGGGGAAGGTGGAGTGAGGAGTTAAGGGGTGGTCTGCAGGGACTCAATCGAGTTAATAACGCCCAAACCTGCTACATACCAACTTCATTCGCTAAGAAAACTCAATTTTAAAAAAAGTTACATAACCCCTTCATCCACTAATGCCTTCTATTATATACATATCGATGATAACATAATTTGTAGGTTAAGCTTACTCGCCTCATTACCGTCACCATTATCATTAAACTATCGTGTATCATCATGTTTCGTTTCTTGTTTTCAGTAATGTGATCATAGCGAGCTGAACTCATTTTCCGGACCTTCGCTCGAATACAACTTGGACCGATTGCCTGTTTGAGTTCTTCTCCCCCTCCTCCGCCGAAATTTTCCCAAACGGTAAGGCGAATGTTAGATAATTATAGGCTATGGTAAATTGTCGGAATCGTCTCAAAAAATAGAATTCCACTATCACCGATTCTATCGACACTAAATAACTTAGTAGTTGTTAGAACATCGTTATGTCACAGTTTAAAAGGGTAGTGAGATACAGGCTGTAGTTGCCACGGGGAATTACAGCTGGCACCAGCGCTTTTAGCGCGTGTCCTAGAGTATTGTACCCAGTTTGTGAGCATGTTGCTAGTGCAGCTGAGAATGGTACCACTTCCTATACACGTCGCCATTTGCCGAACACAGTTGTCAGACTGACTACGGTAAAGGTAAGACATTAGCACTTAACGTTACCATTACTTATTTCACACGCCAAAAACGGTGACGCGGTCTGTAATGCCCAGCTGCTGACAAAGCGGACGCTTTCCTTTGAAGATATAAGAGAAGAGTCCGCTCCAAACACAAGAAGCGATAATACCTGTCTACCAATGATGCGTAGCGTTTTCAACTGACGTACATGTCAACTCCACGTGGAGTATTTCAGACAATGTTGTCATATCTCGAGTTGACTGATGACGACTAAAAACGTCCGTAATTTAAATTTAAATAATAGGTCATCTTACAGCTTAAAATTTATTCACTGAGGATGGAAGCGATAGAAATCAATGTATTGATATAGGTAGGCCTAATTGTATTTTTTTATAACTATGGATAATCTTTACAATGAAAACGTGACATCACCGCTCTTGATAATGTTGTCTCCTCTAGACGTATCGCAGAAATACTGCAATATATGGGACACACATTCAGTACAACGTGCAGTAGTCCGTTTACTTCCTTCGTCGGGAATTGAATCTGAGAGTTTATGGTTCGTAGCCACACGTGCTGCAAATGTACCACAGCGAAAGATTATCTATAGAGTTATGTATGATAAACATGTTTGCTGTACGTACATGAACTGAACATTGTGGGACGCAAATACTTGCAAAACAAAGACACGTAATTGTTTTCGTAATGGTTTTTCAGTTTCCTTAGTAGTTTACGTGATGTAAGAGCTGGCAACACCCGCACCACAAGAGCAGCATATGTTAAATCGTACATGCGGCATATGTGGTAAGAAAATGTCTTGCCTAACGATGCTTTGAACCAGTGGCGGCTTGTATAGTTTGGTTATGTAGGGACTTTGTTATGAAAAATCACACGTTCAAATTATTTAGAGTTATTTTAATAGCTAATCATTCTTGTCAATATAATTATTGTGCTTATCTTACTAATTTGAATTGCCATTACATCCTTGTCCTTTAGTAGATTCATTATTATTTGCTTTCAAGAAATATGTGAACAGTAAAATATAATGTATTACTATCCTTCGGGTAGAGGCATACACACTTGTGCTCCAGAAAGTAAGAACAATAAAAGATAATAATGAATTCGTATCCTTCGAGTGAATTCATATACACTTTTTTCCCCAGAAAGCTTGAATAGTAAGAAAAAGGCATTCTTATCCTTCGAGTGTCCTTCGAGTGGACTCACATATATTTGCTTTAAAATATGAACAGTACATAATAATTCATTTTATCCTTCAAGTGGACGCATACACACTTACAAGGAGAGGACACGCTCTGTATATCATATAATTAAATAAGATTTTGTGACATGATAGTATAAGATGTACTGTTTAAAGTCATACCTGGTATGGGTGGCAAATGACCCCTCGTTTTGAAAATATTGGCTATTGTTTGTGACATACTTCCATTAGGTGTCTAATAGGAAAACATTAGACTGTGTAACGGCGTAGCACATATGGTTGGATGCTAAGTTGTCGTCCAGGCAACTTGAGTTCGAATCCTAATGTCTGCTTATTTTTTAAAGCTTGATATTATTATTATTATTATTATTATTATTATTACTATTATTATTTTTTTTATTTTTTTATTTTTTTATTCACTTTCAGTTGTCAGCTCCTATATTCAAAGCCATGTTGAAATATGCGTGGTATGTATAAAAATTAATAAACGAATGAGAAGTGTTTGTGAATGTGAATGATATCTGTTTCGCAGTAGAAGTGCGGAAAAATGTGTGTGATTGTGGACAACCTTCTTTCATTTGCTGTGCATGGTGCAGGAAATATGTATATTTTATATGTTTTTATGACATTTATCATAATGAATCGGGACACAATGAAGTGGAATAGCTGCTACAGAAACAGAACAGACACAAGTGACACATCTTACCTGCCTACATGAGCAATATTTCATTGTTTATCCTTTACAATACAATGCTAGCTAATTATAATTTATTTAAAACATGATGAAGTGTTCAATACATAGCGAAATATGATATATGTAAATAGATTACTGTGATTACAATATTAAGCATTATTAAAAGAAAAAAAAAAAAGAGGACCAGTTAAGATTCGAACTTAGGTTGCCTGATAACAACTCAGCATCCAACCATATGGGCTACGCTGTTACACAGTCTAATGCTTCCCTATTAAGCACCTAACGGAAGTATGTCACAAACAATAGCCAATATTTTCAAAACAAGGGGTCATTGGCCACCCATACCAGGTATGACTTTAAACAGTACGTCTTGTACTTTCATCTCACACAATCTTATTCCATTCGATGATATACAGAGCGTGTCCTCTCCTTGTTATAGTCCCGTCGCTCTAATTTCCGGCAGCCAATCGCGTTGCAGGTCGGCTACATTTAAACGTGTGCGTATTATGATTCGCTGATGAAGACGTTATTCATTTCTTAAGGCTCGATAAATACTTAATATAATCGCCCGCCATTTTGGCTAATTCGTTGGCGTTCGCAGAAAGCACACGAAGACTCTATTTTCCGCTCAATTATTTGCTGAATTACAGTGCGTTTGATTTATTATCATAGGAGCTACGACCTGATAATGTTTAACGGTGTAGCAAATAGATTCCTCGCATAGTAGCTCGGCAACGAAAGAACAAAAATGGCTAACGATACTACCTACCTAGACTTTATAGAGCTTTCACTTCCTAAGACGTAAGCAAAGAGGAGGAGTCACGTCGGGAATAACAGCGTCGCGACTTTAGTTCCAAGAAAATCGTGAAGAATAAAAATTAATGAATTCTTATCCTCATCCACACTTATTGGCAAGCTAAATACGAACATTAAACGCTTGTTTGAAACTAAATTGAAAAGTTTAAGAAATATTTCTAATTTCTCACTTCAATTGAACGTAAACAATAATGATGCTTATGTTACATAATGAAAACAAAATTTTAAAACATTTAAAACTCTAAATATGAGTGACAGCCCACAGCCTTGTGTCAAACCTCTATTTACATAAATATCATAATTATTGTTATTTTGTGTCATATTTATTTTCGTTTCATTATACTGTATATCGATTTAATATAATTTATCAAATTCCCAGGTATTTTATAGTTTTTTAAGAACATCCATAATTTCTTGCGACTTATTCTATCATATGCTTTTGTGTAATCAAGGAACAGTAATTTGTAACATGCTTACCTAACAGCTTTGAAATACCTATTTTTAGGGATGATTGTCTAAAAATATGTTGTGCAGTAGGCCTAAAACCTTGCTAAAACGTACACTCTATAAAAAGGAAACCTGCACAAACGAAAAATAAATTTGGGAACGGAATGATTCGCTGTGTAAAATAATACTTTAAAACGGAAAACTGCCTAACGCGAAAACGGAATAATTTTTGGGCACCATTTAGGTAAAAAACTTGACTAAAACGGATAATTTTAAGCGAAACTGTTGCTAAATCCTATCAAACCATTTTTAATTTTGCGATAATACTGCACGAAGCATGGCATAATTTTTTGTGTGACTGTACATGCAATGATCTGGAAGACTTTCGCTATTCTTTGTCAGGCGTTGGGAGTGAAGCTTCTCTAACCATGTCACTATTCTGTACAGGTTACTGACTTCCTGTACCGTTACGTCTTCTTCGAACCTCTTGCATTTTCGTTCATTTATTCTAATTTTTGTGCTAACAAGCCAATACAGTGATAACGGACAGTGCAAGTAGAATAAAATTGTGAATAATTGTAGTGTAGTGTGAATTTAGTTTCACATTTCTGTTTATTCATTCTGAGTTTTGTGTTAATATACCAATACAGTGTTAAATAACAGTGCGAATAAAGTAAAACTGTGCGATTTAATAAAAAACCCTAGCTGACCAGTTCTATCATGGAAGAGTGGCTTCATTCTTTCAATGGAGTAATGAAACGTCAAGGTCTTAAGGTCATACTGTTTTTAGACAATGGTACCTGCCATCCAAAGATTGATTTCTCTAACGTGAAGTTAATCTATTTTCCACACAACTTCAGTTACACAACCGATGGATCAGGGCGTAATTTACACTCTGAATTGATGCAGGACGCGAAGGAAACCCTACAACGTTCCCTAAAAAAAAAAGTCGCGGCAATGCACTTTAAAAGAAATGTGGGACCAAGAAACTAGGGCGCAGAGAGAGAGAGACTGCAATTATGTAAGTTAATAATGAAAATAAAATTCACTTTGCATGTACTGTAGTAGCTTTTATTTCAAATTATTTCTTCATTGTGTTCTTCTTACAGTGAGCATATCGCAGTAGTCTATTAGTTTTGTCAAAACTCAACCCTTTGTAAAACGAATACCTATGAAAACAAAACAAAAAAAAAATCTGAACGATCGCCTTTCGTTTTAGGGAGGTTTTACTGTATTACAAGCATATCGATGAAAAACTTCCATGGATTTGGCAGAAACTTACGAATGAATTGCGGTTACAGATATTGCTCATCGAGGAGAAAAAGTGGCACGTGTTCCCCCCCCCCCTCCCCCAGAACTTCCCGTTTGATTGACCCAATGACTCACTCGCCAGACCGTATGTCGAGTTAAAAGAGAAGCAGCGCTAGTGCAGACAAAACCTCCACTCGCTCTCGTATTTTTAGTTCGAGGCTAAAGCCATTCTTCCCAGAGGGTTGACAGCCCTTTCCTATTTAGTATCCCTTCTATATTTATCTTTTCTGTACAATGTTGCCTATTCGTCGAGTGCATGGAATCGGGTTGAAGTTTATTTCGGGTTGAAGCTTGCTGAAAATGATCAGCTTTAACCAAGTTCTGGACACGTGATGAATATAAGATGCGTTATAATCATCCTAGAGAACTTATTTCCATTTTATAAGCGGCCATAATCTCCGACATTTTTAAAAAATACAAGTTTGTACTTACCCTACTTACTTACTTACTTACTTATGGCTTTTAAGGAACCCGGAGGTTCATTGCCGCCCTCACATAAGCCCGCCACCGGCCCCTATCCTGAGCAAGATTAATCCAGTCTCTACCATCATATCGCACCTCCCTCAAATCCATTTTAATATTATCCTCCCATCTACGCCTCGGCCTCCCCAAAGTCTTATTTCCTCCGGCCTTCCAACTAACACTATATGCATTTCTGGATTCGCCCATACGTGCTACATGCCCTGCCCATCTAAAACGTCTGAATTTAATGTTCCTAATTATGTCAGGTGAAGAATATAATGCGTGCAGTTCTGTGTTGTGTAACTTTCTCTATTCTCCTGTAACTTCATCTCTTTTAGTCCCAAATATTTTCCTAAGAACCCTATTCTCAAACACCCTTAATCTCTGTTCCTCTCTCAAAGTGAGAGTCCAAGTTTCACAATCAAACAGAACAACCGGTACTATAACTGTTTTATACATTCTAACTTTCAGATTTTTGACAGCAGTCTAGATGACAAAAACTTCTCAACCGAATAATAGCAGGCATTTACCATATTTATTCTGCGCTTAATTTCCTCCCGAGTGTCATTTATATTTGTTACTGTAGCTCCAAGATATTTGAATTTTTCCACCTCTTCGAAGAATAAATCTCCAATTTTTATAGTTCCATTTCGTGTAATATTCTGGTCACGAGACATAATCATATACTTAGTCTTTTCGGGATTTACTTCCAAACCTATCGCTTTACTTTCTTCAAGTAGAATTTCCGTGTTTTCCCTAATCGTTTGTGGATTTTCTCCTAACATATTCACGTCATCTGCATAGACAAGAAGCTGATGTAACCAGTTCAATTCCAAACCCGGTCTGTTATTCTGAACTTTCCTAATGGCATATTCTAGAGCGAAGTTAAAAAAGCAAAGGTGATAGTGCATCTCCTTGCTTTAGCCCGCAGTGAATTGGAAAAGCATCAGGTAGAAACTGGCCTATAAGGACTCTGCTGTAATTTTCCCTAAGACACATTTTAATTAATCGAACTAGTTTCTTGGGAATACCAAATCCAATAAGGATATTACAGTATATAAAACTTCTCTCTTAACCGAGTCATATGCCTTTTTGAAATCTATGAATAACTGATGTACTGTACCCTTATACACCCATTTTTTCTCCAATATCCGTGGAATACAAAAAATCTGATCAATAGTCGATCTATTATGCCTAAAACCACACTGATGATCCCCAGTAATTTCATTTACATATGGAGGATAACAAAAAGCATTCGAACATCTACGCCTAAAACGCTTATAAATAGCAGCAAAATGCAGATATCGCATTCTTTATTTTTTCCGACTTAAATAATCCAGTCAACAACAGATCTGTGCAAATATCTCTTTTTTTTTTTTTTTTTGTTTTCAAATTGTCAGTTGGTCATTTGTTGCATAACTTCGTCCAATTTGAGGTTGGTGATATCCAAAATGACACTTTTGTGAAAATCAAGCATAAGGATTGTACTGGTTTAGATGTATTTAAAAATATTGACTTCTTTAAATATCCACGTCTTAGATCATTTACTGCCACAATTGCAGTTATGTTCGGTTCTACGTATATTTGTGATTTTTTTTTCAAAATTAATCATATCAAAATCAAAAAGAAGGACACGCTTAACAGATATTTAACCTTCGTGCACATTTGGCAGTGGCTACTTATGAGGCAACCTCTATTTTTTTTATCTTACCGAATGGAAATATTGTAATAAAAAAAATGAAAGAATGCAGATGAAAATAATATAATCCTAAAAAGGTACCCATTCCTTCTTTCTCTTATTATTTCTGTGTTATGAACACGGAAGGTAGTGACGATCACAAACCGCCTCTGCAGTATAACACCCGGTTGGGGCAAGTTACCTGCTTGAAGTTTTTTTTCCGGGATTTTCCTTCAACCCAAATATGAGCAAATGCTGGGTAACTTTCGGTGCTGGATCCCGGACTCATTTCACCAGCATTACCACCTTCATCTCATTCAGACCCTATATCTGCGATGCTTGGAAAAGTGGCATAAGTCAGTTTCCACAAACATATTTTATTAATTTATTGACAACTTATGGAACATCTGCTCGCTTGGGAAAAGAGACATACGTATTTCTCCCATTACAATAATTCATACAGAAGAAAATCAAATTGACATAAACCAGTGTGAAGACAATTTTTTTTCCTTCTCCTGTAAAATTAACATTTTTGACTTGTGCCACTTTTTCCGAGCACTACAGAAATAACCTCAGATGTTGATGAAGTGTCGTAAAATAACCTGCTAAAATAAAATTAAAAAATACATGGATCGTATGCGGAATCTAAGAGGAAGGCGGAAGATCGGGAAGATTAAAGAATGCTGGTTTTGCAGTGAAACGCCTGCCTTTGGACAGATCACTATGAATGAATTATTATTACTGCAGTATTCTTTATTCTTTTATCCATTAATACTTAATTGAAACATAATTTATCACCTTAAAAATTAGTATCATCAATATTATAAATCAGATTAATTTGTATTTTTATTAATATTATACACAAACGTAAAATGCAAATCACAGAGTCATTACTTGCGCAGTTCATTCCCACTCTGCCGCTCCCTTTCTCTTTTCTCCCACAGCAATTTCTCTTTCTTCAACAGCAACACTTTTTTCTGTATTTTGTACAGTTCCTCTTGCATTTCAAGCACCGACAACTGTTTTAACATCACCCATCTTTGTAGCTGCTTTAATGTCAAACCTCTGGTGACTTCTGTTTCACACTCATTCAGCTTTCTTCTTACTTCAGATCTGCTCGACTCTTGGAGAGACGAACTCGATGAATGTTCCACCTCTTCGGGCTCCAGGTTCTCGGAAGATGGCACTGGATCACTTATCCCATTTGCCAGGCCCTCTGAAATAATAGAGCACATATTTATAGAATTATGATCATTAAAAAATTAGTAAGTTATCATGAATATTATCGCAAATCATAAAGTCATTATGTGCATAATTCATTCCCATAGGTAAGGTTAACTGGTTTGGTGCCAATTCATCCAGGGAATTTTCGTCCAGGAACATTTTTATCCTCGGGACAGTCGTCCATTGGCTAATTTGCCCAAAATTATTAATCTAAAAGAAAGTTCGACCAAAGAAATTTGTCCAAAATTTATAATATTTATGTAAATATGTCTGGAGCTGTATGGAATGTCCCGTCTATATACCAGGTTGCAGAACAGGACAGCTTTCGTAGGTGGGATTTCGAAGCAAGTATTATTATTCGATCAAAATCGTCTTCATCATCATTGTCATCAAAACTATCATACATAAAAAATTGTTCACCACTTATTATTATTATTCGGAATTCTTGCGGTAAAGCATGAAGGATAGTGAGTTTGTGTTTGAGGGAAATTTCTCTGACGTCTTTTATTCATGTTCCTTTTTAGTGACTCACGCAAAGGAAGGAACGGAAGCATTCCTGATGGTACACTCTCCAGCTCACGTTGGATTATTTGCTCTGACCCGCAATAGGCTCATTCTCTGTAGCTCTCTTTAGGCTAATACAACGCCTTAGTTCTTCCACTTCTTCTAGTGATGGCCTTCAAAACCTGTACATCGTTAGCATCCGACGCTGTAGTAATAGCCCGTTTCGTGTAATTTGGTTTCCTTCTACAAACCCAATACAATTTAGTTCTGTTAGAATTTCTTGAGTGCAAGTTGTATAGATATCCTCTGTGGACCAAAATCATTTCATTCCTTTAACTTTGTATAATTTCTCCCTGGTCGCCCATTAGACCATTTATGGAAATTTAAAACTGTGTACTGATTGAATGCTCCTAGGGTGAGGGTGAGGGTGAGTATGGAATGTGTTGGGCGAATTATCTTTGGATTAATATTCTTGGATGAATTTTCTTGGGTGAAATATTTTGGGTGAATTATCCCTTGTGTGAAATATTCATAGATTAAATGGCCGGACCCCAGGTTAATCTAGTCGAGTGTTACCGCTGTACTATTGATTCAAGCGCTTATAGTATGTCTGTCGATTTGTTTCCAGTTTCTCATAATTTTGTGGCTTCATTGTGTTTGAGGTGAGTAATATGCATTTGAGTGATCTGGATTTTATGTAACGTGTACTAAAGTACAACTAATTACCTGTTAACTTGAGTATGAAGATCTTCTGTTGCTTTGCTTCCATGACTGTTCAGAGCTAAACTATTCTAATGACAACAATTGGGGTATCTGCCAGTGGCGATTTCTCTTAAGGAGCACAGGAGCAGTACACCACCTCTTCAATTAACACATGTTTTTAAATTTATATCAATGAGCTGCAGTAGACTATGTGAGCGACATAATTCTTTATTATAATACTATGTAAAAATAACACTGCATGTGTACTGTTCTTGTCGACGCCTGGGACTTACGTTTACCGCTCGACACTTGAGGCACAATGTTCCATTGGAGCATGCGCAGTAGTACTGTTTCACTGGCAGGCTTTGGAGCATGGCAGGGAGGCAGTACAGTGTGCGTAGGAGGGGTTAGGAGCATTTTCAGATGTGTTCTCAAGCTCGTCCCATCATAAATGTTAAATGAATAGTGTGCAAAATCTGTTAAATGTGTAATTTTCTATAAGACCTTTACATGAAAAGATCAAAATAAAGAAGATGGGTAGACCTACACATGAATTAAAATTATAAGTGACGAAGAACATTAATAGAGAAGTGACAAGGAAATTCAACATTCGGGCTTAGGAAAAATGCAATATGCGGCTGCAATATAAAAGACGCTGTATTTTGTTTTCCTAGCCTATTGTTCGGCGGCGAACATTCATTGACAAAAACAAGTACGTTTTATGAATTTTATTTATTTTTCTGTTTGAATTTAGGACTGTGCGTAGTAACTACATAATTTTGATTATCGTTCTGCAGATATGATTGATCTGAAGCACATGAATGAAAGAATTAAAAAACAAGATTCTTCAGTTGCACACAACAATAATGTTAAATTAACAGTGTTGGGACAAACAAACATACAGACACAATTAGATTCAATTGGATTGTTGAACTTCACAATGATAAAGCTACCAAGAACAGATATGTGTATGCGGTTTTGTGGAGCTTTTAGTTGGCTTTAAGAGGTCACGAAGACGGAAACTCATCTTTAAACGCTAGTATTTTTCTTGGCCTCATCAATTTCAGTTCTGAATTAGACGCATTCTTAAGGAACATTTGGAAAGAGGAACAGTGTTTAAGAGCACATCAAACACTATACATAATGAAATCCTTCAAGCCATTTTGATGTATGCCATGATGAGATTTCAAAGAAATAAAGAAAGCTGCTGACTTTTTAGCAGTTAAGGCTGATGAGACGACACACGTATCGAATGCTTGTGAACGTGTGAACTGTGTTATAAAACGCAATATAGCGAAAACAATATTATTTACGGTGTACTGCAATAGACATTGAACACTTCACTTTGCTATTACTGGACCTACATAGGAAACTGATTAACTGCAATTTCTTGACTAACAAAATTATGTAAATCTATACCTACGTAACATATGTTAATAGTTATGTAGTAGTTAGTACCTATAATAATAATAATAATAATAATAATAATAATAATAATAATAATAATAATAATAATATGATAATCATAATAAATATATGTGCACCACCAGGATTATTTATCACCACACGCCACTGGACTATCTGCACGCGGTTGTGCTTCCCAGTACCCGTCCTGCGTTCCAACATTCAATCAGAAAAAAATTTATTCTAACATTAAGTGCCTGTTCTGAGAGGAATTCGGTAAAAACAATTAATTCTTATATCTTTGTGTCCTGTGTTCAGGATGGGTTCACTCAGGTTGTAGTGCTGGTAAAACTCCTGAAAATTTCATTTGTGACCTTTGTCAATCCACATCAAAGAAAATTTAGTGTAAATTTTCTCTAATTTTTGCATATTGTTGCTATAGGCATCCGACAAGGAAAACTCAGTGCGCAGAAACCAGCGGGCGTGACTGTCTCGCGCAGATGACGTATGCTCCCTTTCTCAGCATGCTTCCCGTCTCCAATCACACCACCGACACTATGTGCATGAGCACGTACAGTACATGATATCTTCTTATGCTAAACTGAAAACGTGTTATTGCTAAAGAGTCAGGGAGTCACATAGTGTTTTATATTAAATATTAATTTAATTTAAACATTTAAAATTTAAATATGAGGACAGTTCCAGTGATGAAGATACCGATTGTGACTTTGAAAGAAACTATGTTGACATCTTGTAATGTTATATTCACTTAATTGGTTATTGTTACAACTGTTCTTTGAGTGCACATGTCCGCAACCGTAGCCGTTATAGCTATACCAGTAGCCGCTTATTAAAGAACCCGCCTACTGCAGGGGGGTAAGAGGGGTATAGCATGCGCGGCGCGAGGAGTCTGAGCTGAGTTTTCCTTGTAGAATACCTATAAATTTTGATTTTATACCTATTAATACATATTCCAATTGCATTTGTATCTGCGTACTGCTATCCCAACTGCCTGCGTCCCATTCTCCCACTTGGTAGGGTAATAGCATTACAATTTTTTCGTATATCACCAATAGAAAAGAATGTTTAGAAATGCATTTTGTAAGTTGTAAATATTATATTACAACCTAATCGTTTCATTACCTCCGAAAGTTTCAGTATTACATTAAAATTAACTTGGCATTTATAACAATAGCAAATTAGGTGCGTGCAATTACCCCCCTCTCTCCTAGTTGCTTTAATGTCATACCTCTGGTGCCTTCACTTTCACACTCATCCAGCTTTCTTCTTACTTCAGATCGGCTGGGCTCATGGACAGTCGAACTCGCACTTCGTGTCGATGTATGTTCCATCTCTTCGGACAACAGGTTCTCAGCAGACGGTACTGGACCACCTACCTCGATTGCCGGGGCCCCTGAAATAATAAGCACAGATTTCTAGAATTGTAATCATTGTGTTTGGTTTAACTGAATAAAAAATAAATCAGTAATGTAATGAACTTACCCATTTTTATTCTTACCTGTCAGAGAAGGATTTGTTTCTTCTTTCACCAGCTCGAGGAACGTTTTCTCCCAGTCCTTCATTTTTAGAGACTTCTTTCCTGTCCGTCCTAGAGCTACTTTATTTTTTATCCTATTTTTCATATTCCTAATTTTTTTGAAAATTTGATTTTCTGTCAAAGAGAAATCAAATTCATTTTTCAGTTCTTCTCTTACTGCCGCCATCGCAGTAGATTTTCTCTTTTTCGATTCTGGTAATTGAGATTTGCATAAAATATCTTTGTGACATTTTAAAATTTTCACGAAACGTGTCTGAAAATTAGTACTTTCTTCTACCATTGCTGCAGACAAACTTCTACCTACTGTATGCAGTGTGCCTCCACGAACTGAAAGATAGCTTTGATTGCTTACTAAGCTGTCTGTAAGCAAAGATAAGAAAAGGCTAGCCACGTCTTCTTATCTCGGAGTCATGGCTCAGTGGAAAGAGGAAGTTATTAATACCAAAACAAATGAGTCACGTCTTGCGACTCAGTATTTTCGTGAGCCGCGTCCGAGCTTGTAACTTTTATTAATACCACGACTCGCAACGCCACATGTCGAGGTCGACCTCACAGTGTTGCCAACCCTAGGGATTTATCCCTAGTTCTAGGGAATTTTAATGCCATCCGAGAATATAGGGGTAATTTATCCAAAATTCACTGTTTCTAGTAATTTCTTGATTTTCCATTTAAAGCGAAATCGTTTCTTTCATTTCATTTTCCATTTTAGTTTTTATATACTTTATTTAAAATTCGAGTTAAATAATTTCTTAGATTTCTATTCCCTAATAAGAACAAAAAGGTAACTTTCCATTTCTATCATATTCCTCATTGCTATTAGAAAAGAAAAATTGTCACCGGAGATTATGTTTCTTTACTCGCAGATTTTCCTCGTAGGAAAGTGATTGGATAAGACAGTTGTATGAGTGCAGATTACGGTGTAGTGATTTTGTGATTTGTGATTTAAGCAAATAATATTTAAGAGTAAGTTAGAAAAGGGTAGTTTTCTTTACATGAGTAGGCCTACTGAGAATCTGTTAAAAATTAAATTAATCTTCCCTTTAAAATTAAAAAAAAATAAACTTTCATATCAAAAGCTTTCTTTTGTATGAGAAGATATTAATGTTCCATCATTCTAAAGATTTAAAGTGAGGGGAGGGAGGTTAGGAATACTCATAAAATAAAAACTTGCGAGATAGTACAAGAAGTAAAAATATTTATTGTGGTTAATATTTGTTAATGACGGAGAAAAATTCGTTCCGGCGCCGAGGATCGAACCCGGGACCCATAGTTTTACGCACTGGATGGGATAAGCTGTTCCTTTTAAGAAACCGTTTCGACTGTAACTGTTTCATGAACGAAGCTGTTCCAAAACAACAGTTTTAAAGAAACAGTTTCATAAGAATATGTTTACAACATCAGTGTCAACTGTTTCACCTTCTCATCTGCTTCAGGGACATGTTTGAAAGCCCTTTAATCGTGTTTAAATCAGCTGTTCAATGTATTATGACGACGAAAGTCATTTTTGTTGGTTACTGTTTATTAAAGAGTGCAGTAAATAACTACAATTAGAAATGAATCCATTTTAGTAAAAATAACGCATATAACCCTAGGAGCGTTTAATAACGGTAATACATCAGGCGATAATATTTTCGCGGTATATTAATAATTAACACTATGTTTGGGCAGCATGAACATATTCTCCATCAATGGGCGGCTAATAATAATTAATATCAGATTTATTAGTGAATTTGATTCGTACAATTAAATTGCGCGGTCCTACATAGGCTACTGTTGCACGAAGGGAGTGTGGAACCGATATTATATCTACTTTCGATTGGAGGTCGATGATAGCGCTACATGTGGTCTTTGGAGACAGCAAAGAACAGGGAAGCTGTTTAGAAATTGAACTGTTTATCTCTTGGAACCATGTGGAATGTTGAAGTGATAACTGGAGCAGTGTAATCTCTTTGGAACAGTTGGAACAGGTTATTTGACGAAACTGTTTCGATACGAAAAACTGTTCCAGTTTTTTTTTTACCCATCTCTTCCATTGACCTACGCCGCCGGATCGAAAAAAAAGGAGAAAGATTCGATCTGGTGTTGTGGATTGAGCCTCGGCGTAGCTAGTGGTAGAGCACCCAGTGCGTAGAACTGAGGGTCCTGGGTTCAATCCTCAGCACCTAAGCGAATTTTTCTCAGTCATTAAGAAATATTAACCATATCAGATAATTCTGTAGGACCAAAAACTTAATAATCCTTACATAGAAAACATCTAGTAGGGTACTGAGTGTACAGTACAGGTATGCGCAATTTTTTGTAGACACAGACCACACGGAAGTGGAATATCAGTCTTTTGTAACCTTAGGCTAGGAGGAGGAACACTGGCAGCACTAAAAGAAATCTAAAAAAATATATAAACCATATTATCAAGAACGTGATTCAACGACCTTACTGAAGCCATTAATAGGCCAGTACATTATACGGGTGAGAAAGGTGGATCTTAATATCAGACCAACCAAGACGAACTGAGCATTCAGAAATTTTACGAAGAAACTTCGCATCATTCCGCCGCTGGCCGGTGGACTTATATTATTCTGTAGTTGCAGTTCTATTGTTTGACTTGCCGGTTGTCACGGAACACGCTCCCCGCCGGTGCTAGCACGACACGCAGGAAAGTGTACGCAAGGGTTCCGCTGTAATCTAGTTTCCTCGTAAAATGAGAGCACTGAATTTCTCCATTTTGTGGCAGGATATACATCATTAGTGAAATACTGATATCGGAAAAGAAAATTGGAATAACACTTATTTAAAAGCTAGCAATGGAATTAACGTAGTGAAAAATTGGCTTGACTCTAATCTCCTGTCCTTAAACAATAATAAAACTACCTATAGCCTATTCCATTTTCTTCAACAACGAAAGATTTACCTCCACCTATAAATAATTATCACTTAGTAATAATATTTCATGTAATGAATTAACAAATAATTATTGTAATTGCCCACATCTAACACCTTCCACACAAGTCAAATATTAATTATTAATAATTTATAAGCAGTTATTTTACAGGTAATGAGTGGTTAGTTTAAATTAGTTTTAAATGAAATGTTACAATTCAGAAAACAAATTACTGGAATCAAAATACATGCATCTTACTTGTGAATTATAAAGATTTCCTTCGCACTTTCGTCACAGAGAAAGCATTGATGATGTCATCAAAGTCGATCTGATGAAGCACATCAGACTCGATGCAAAGAAACATATTCAAACTTAATCATTGTTGAAACGAAATTGATTTGTGCAAGGCAGGCTGTGGTTTATTTTTAAGCACTGATTTTGTTGGTGGAATTATTCGATGGCTGAGAACCAGATGTTTCATAACAGTCTTTCCTCGTGTTCCATGTCCTTGTCTGCATATGAATTTTGAACAAATTATAAATATTACTCCTCATAAGCTTGCCATGAGGCTATTTCAAAGTGCTCCATGTCCAGCTATGAGAGTCAGGAACTTAAAATGGGTCTCCTAAAAAAATAGTGAAGTGAACTTGGAACAGTCTGGTTCTCAGCCATCTAGTTATTACGAGTATTTCTTAACTTCGATAGGAAATATAAAGTAAATTGAAAAATAAACTGAAACTCTTTGCGGAATAAACCTTTCATATCGAATTATATGTGCAGATACTGGAAAGTGATTAAATAGTATTATTGACGATATAGTATATTAGAAATGTAACAGAGTTGTGGTTACTATTCGTAGCGATAAATAACAAATACACATCCAATTTTATTTTGAACAATGCATTCTTATTTATACAAGCAGTTACATTTAAACGTCCCGCGCCGTGGCGTCGTGGTCTAAGGGATCCTGCCTAGGACTCGGGTTACGGAATGCGCGCTGGTTCGAGTCCTCATGGGGGAAGAAATTTTCTCATGAAATTTCTGCCAGTGTATGGGACCGGTGCCCACCCAGCATCGTGATGCACTTGGGGAGCTACGATAGGTAGCGAAATCCGGTTGCGAAAGCCAGCTATAACGGCTGGGGGGATCATCGTGCTAACCACATGATACCTCCATTCTGGCTGGATGATCGTTCACCTCTGCTTTCACATGTGAGCGTGAGGTCAGTAGCCGGCTGGTCGGTCTTGGCCCTTCATGGGCTGTAGCGCCACGGATTATTTGTTACATTTAAACAGTTTCATGGTATAATAATGTGATACCGGTATTACAGCACAATTATGCAACTGCACACTTTTCTTTTACTCTCGCCGCGACCGCGACCATGCAATAACAGAACAATAGGCCTATCAGACTTCCACAAGGTGTCCAAGAACAAACTTCAGAAAAGATTTATCAACAAGTGTTTCAAAAAAAAATTTCACTGTAAAATGAAAATGGCGAAAAAAGGAAAAAAGAAAGAAAGAAAGAAAGAAAGAAACAGAGAAAAAGGCGCCCACTGCAAATTACCGCCTTAGGCAACTGCGTAAGTTATCTAGACCTCAACCCGGCACTGGATCTCGGACGTAGAATGAGGGTGATTGTGACGTATTGGTGGAATGATGATGACGATAATGGTGAGAAGAACCCCGAGAAAAATCCCCTCATGCCCACTTTGCCTACCACTATTCCTCCGTGACCCAAACTAGGATCGAACCCGAGCCGTTACGTGGGAGGCAGAGAATATGAACAAAATCCAGTAAATAGTTTAGGAAAAATTGCATGGCTGTATACAAGTCAACTGAAAAGGCTGCTACTATGCGGCATGCCCTAAATTATTATAGAAACATATTTTTTGCAGTATTTTCTACTTGTATCTTACATAATTTCAAAATAAAAGTTATTAGGCTAGAATAATTGCTACATTAATTTTGTATATGTGCGTATATCTGTCAATACTGGGAAAGTACGTAGCAAACAACAGACTCAGACAAGACATGCTTTCATAGACATGTATGTACGTAGATAAAGACAAAACATCGGGGCGAATGTGTGAGAACAGACATTTTAAAGTGTTGAATTTCATTTGTTCTTATATCGTGTTTCTCAGTAACGCTTCTTGGAAAGTGGTCACAGACGAGATCGACAACAAAGAGAGGAGAATGCTGAGTTGCTGTTCTGGAGCTTTCCTGTAAACACACATGCACGCTCTTCCAGTAGTTTCCACTGACAAGACCGGCAAGTATGTTTGTTATGTTACCATTTAGAATTTCGAACATTGTTGCCTAATGCGGCAACTTAAAACACTCAGCGATAGATGTCGCAAATGTATGTATGAGAGAGACATCTTGCAACGAACTATGGAACTAATTATTTCTTTAACAAACGTGAAAGGACAGCCTAGATCATATATGTTACATATATGATCTAGGAGGACAGCTTAAATCAACGAGCACAGAAGGCATAGAGTAGACAAAAACAGCTTCGAGGTGAAGCCGCGCTTGCGGACAGTCGCCATCTTGATGCTACCAAAACATTAGCTCCCGCTTAGCACATGGCCAGTTAATTGTGGTGTTACATCGTCGTTTATATCTATAAATCAACTAATTACAAGGTGCTTACATGTGCTGCGTATGACTGCACAAACAATTTTCACAGCTATTAATATGCATGTGTGGAATGTACTTATTATACCGAGATTTGGCATATGTTAGATTCTTATTGTTAATGTATTAGCCTGATTAAGAGAAAGATGTAGTGTACTGATATTGTAATTAATTTTTATAATCGTAATACCACGAAATCAAATTTAAGCTTTGCAGACTTGAACATTTTCGAGCGAAGTAGACCTAACTTAACCCAAGTTGGAAGTTTCAGTGTCGCGTGCTATAGAAGAGGCAGCATTGGGTGTACCGAGGTTTCTCCTCAACCGAATGGAATAAAAATATAAAGAATAAAGGTGGAACTTCAGTATCTCCCCACACTGCACAATAATTCTTCGGCCTATCACTTAAATAATCCCCTCAACCAACCCACTAATCTTATCACATACTCGGCTTGATGTCACTTAGCTATCCCTTCATTTAACCCATCTAACCCATAAGGGTTTCGTTATATATTTTTTTTATTTTAGTTATTTCTATATATTTCATTTTACACAGGTACTAATAGAAAAAACTACAACCAGCAATTAGTAGAAATTAATTTCCATTCGCAAACATTAGTAATGCAATAAATATGGTACAATTTTGTATTTTTTTATTGTCAAATTCGTTATGTGCCCTACAATAATAATTAATGTTATAACAATACAATTTTAACGAAGAGCCTATCAATTTTTATATGGTTGTGGATTCCATTTTCCCTAAACAAAACAGGGATATCTATATGAAATACTGGGAAAAGGAAGAGAATGATAATATGCATTAAGGGACCAGTTGCATTTTAACTCAAAGCAAATGTATCATCCTATGAAAGTGAAGTGTAAGTTAGCATTTTTATTTGCACAGTGGTAAAATAAGGTCCAAGTGTTTTCTTTCTTTTTATTTTTTTTAAACCTTCCAAAATAGCCTTACTAAATACCATACTGCATTTTGAAGAGCTGTCAATTTAAACAACTTGTATGTATGTGATTTATTGATGACAGTTCTCCAATTTTTGATAAAAATATGTGTTTAGCGATTCTGTGCTAGGAATTAAAAAAATAAACTGTGACTCCTCCAGGAAATTAGGGACGTATGGAATTTCTATTATCATAAGATCCTCTATAACGTAGTAGTTATTTTGCAATGTTTTGGTAGTAACAAGATGGCGTCAGGTCCATCAAACAGTGGCCCATCCAAAAAAATATGCGAATTTTTGCGTTTTTTATGGAAAATACGCAACATTGAAACTAAACCATGGATCCAAAGCAATAGTTACAGTCGATAGCATTAAGTAAGAAGTCAAAAATGCGTTCAGTTCTTCAAGAGCCAATTTAATTATGTTGGATTGGATCTAAAAAATTGTCTGGCAGCGATAAAAAGAAGGAAGCTGTGGAGGCTACTGAATTGTTACATCAGCTAGAAAAATTTGACACCTTATTTTATTTAGTATGTTTAGACGATATTCTTGCTCTTGCAAATTCATTATCGGAAGCACCTCAGTCTCCAAAAACGGATATCAGTAAATGTTCGTTCTTCATTAAGGGAATGATATAAAACTTTTCAAAGCTCGGAAACGAAGAAAAATTCGACAATCATGTGAAGCACAGGCTTTGTAATCTAGCAATTCTATCCATTGAGAGAGAGAGAGAGAGAGAGAGAGAGAGAGAGAGAGAGAGAGAGAGAGAAGTTGGGATTTCTTGAAGGATCCATCATTAGTGATCGACAGATTCGTTGCTAGGAAATCTCAACAGCTCCAGTTCACCTTATGAAGCGTTTGTGTAGGTATGTCTTGCATGATTGTTTATCATAATGTTGCATGTTATTAAATAAGACTTCTGAGAATGAGTTTCAAGAGAGTTGACGGCAGCTGCATTGTCAGGAGGTGGGTCAGGTACTTTCTAAACCCTGCATATCTGGCCCACCCAAAATAATTAGTCTGGCTGCGCTACTGCCATCAAAGCGGCTTCACTCCGTTCAATATATTAAGATGCTAATGTCTTCTTTATGTCTTCTGTGCTCATTGCTTTAAATAGTGACGTTTCATTGTGACTATGCGAAATAATCGTTAACCAGGAATGTATTTCAAGCCTGGCGGCGCCAGGGTACTATTTTTCGAGCCGGGCGACGCCAAGGCACTTTTATAATTTTCGTATAAGCCAATATAATTGCTGAACATTTATTATTAACATTATTAAGTACTACAGGATCATTTTAAATTATATAACATTAAGACTATTAATTGATACTCAAATTGCATTACTATCGTCAAATTTTGCATTTATAAAAGTAATATTTCATTCATGTTTAAACAATTTCAGAATGAGGTCTACCTAATAATCTCTATGTCTAGATTCGAACTCATGTATTTTCATTTGATATTCATAAGTATTCCCGGAAATGATCATGATGATGATTATGATAACGATGATGATGGCTGCGACGACGACGAAGACAACTAGATCTACTACCGGTATACTACCGAAATCCCAGAGCCTAGGCACTTTTTTGTTTAGAAATACACTGTTGCTGTTAACTGTCATGCATGAATGGATTTATGACAGTTAACAGCAGGGGTGTAAGGATCATTAAACTATAATAATAATTAACAATGAAAATACGGGGATATCTGGAAAAAATTATTACATTCAGGGACATTCCCGCCCGGGAACGAATTTTTACTGGGGATAGAAAACAAAGTGAAATACTTTAACATAAGTTTGCCAGATTTTTACCACAATTTTCGGGGACAGATATCGACATATGAAACAAATTTCTGTTAGATTGCCGTTCACTTATATTATTTTTACATACTTATAATAATTAAAAAACCTAGTAGAATACTGATTTCATTTACAGACTAAACTACTGTCCTTTTTCAAAGGAGTGAATTTTTTTTTAACCAGGTCTTCTTTTTAGATCCCAATTTTTTAGTCGTCGTTGCCAGACTTCTAGAGCGCTCCGGAGTTCATTAAACTTCCTATGAAATTGTGTACTGGGTCTTTCTGGAGGGTAAAAATGCGGGCGGGGCATGGTGCTGGCTATACCACCCAATTATAGTATCGAGGTTAAGAAAAAATGGCGAATCCACCGCGTGGAGTAGTGGTCTTCATGTCGGACTGCGAAACTGTGGACCCAGGTTCACATTCTGCTTGGGAGAAATTATCTGGTTGAGAATTTTCCGGGATTTTTCCTCAACCCAATAAGAACAAATGTTGGATAGCTTTCGGTGTTGGATCCTGGATTCATTTCGGTAGCAATATCGCCTTCATTTCACTCAAACGCTACGTAACCTTCACAGTTGATAAAGCATTGTAAAACAAACCAATAAAAAAAGAAAGAATGGAGCACTACCTCTATGTTTCTCGTAACTGATCGCGTCTAAAGGGGTTACCTTTGGAAAATGTATCATCAGTGTGTTCATTGCATACACGTTGTCAGTGAACATAGAAACGCAAATTTTATTTAATGTTTATTATAAACGCGATTATAAAATTGAAAATACATCATTCTTTATATCAAGATTGAAAAACTTTGTCCTCACTAGTTAGGTTAAAATTTAAACAATTGAACTTACTATTAACCGACCAAGGCGTTTGGTAGTTGCATCGATATTTCCATAAATTATTCGTCGACTCGGGGCTATTATACAGAGTGGTTCAAAAGTCCAGGGAAACAGACAAACTCTCTTATCAGTGCAGATAGCGAAAAATAGAAAGAGGCGAAAGTTATTGGAAATATGTAGCTTTTAATCTAATCTTGTTGGATTTTCAAAGTAAAATACACATTTAAGGCTGTAGACTACGACAAACATACCAATCCCAATTCTGCCAAAATAATGTTTTTTTTTTCGCTAATTCTAGCGGATTTTAGGCACGTATTATTTAACGGAGAAAAATAGTTGTCATGCAGAGTTTAGCGGTTATTTTACTTCTTACAATGGAAAGAAACATTTCTTTACATTCATTGCATAAGAAGTCAGGGAAATTTCATTCCTGTCTAGCGGTTTTCCCTGAACTTGTAATGGCAACACTGCTCATTATAGTCATTACTTCGTAATTTACCCAGTAGCTACCCTACAGTGACTGCGATAAAAGAAATGCCTCCTTTAAGGACGAAGCATGTTGCAATAGTGCATTTCCCGTTCTCATTGAGACTCGTGCCAGTGTAAAATCTCAACGGTGAACTCTACGTTGAAAATTCAAGCACGTTAGATTCAAAACTACTTATTTCCAATAGCTTTCCCCCTTTTTTTTTTTTTCTTCCATTTTTCGCTACCTGCACTAATAACGGAGTTTGTCTATGTCGCCGGACTTTTGAATTATCCTGTAGTTTACTTAAAAATAAGTTAATGATGTGAAGATAAATTTCAATTTAACATCTAATATTTTAAATCCATGTTACAAGGAAATAATTTTATTTCCTTTCATTGGAAAATATACTTGTTGCATAAAGTAACTGAAAAAGCGTGTGCCTTTATCTTGTTTCTCTGTGCGTGAGTAATAGTATTTTGTACCTCTTCGGATGACCAATCCAGGTTTATAATCCAAGAAAGACGATCTCACAATACCTGCGCCTACAAATGCGGTAGCCCAACTGACATAGCTGCTATGCGGGTTAATAAGTAATGCAGGCGCCTCACGCGATTGTTCAACCATATCGGACCGCTAGTTTCGTTCATGTACAATAGTGCAGCAGCCCACGTCATAATCGTTATGCTGAACACGCTATTGAGTCTTTTAAAGATTGTCATGTAATGTCATTGGCATTTGCTGTCAAAATTTTAAACTCGTACGTATGAAAAAAAAAATGTAAATGCTAGTAAGTTATCTTTACAGACAGGATGCAGAAATATCTCCGTATCTCATATATTAACTTACTTAACCAAACAGTTAACCCCCACTGCATTTTATCAGAAAAGATTTGTGAATGTGTATAGCTGAATTCACTTTCATTGCAATATTTCTTTTTACATTTTTTGAACACGTTATTTTTCCAAAACCACATTTTTTCTACGTCTGTTGCGTGCTTTGCAGTGACATTAAAAACTTTTCCTTACATTTTTATTATAGTCAAATATCGTTCTAATATTCAAGAACATAATGCAGAAAAAGGAGAATCTTATTTAAATGGAAATGCTTTGATAGAATATCTTGATACGAAAACTGAAGCATACAGTTTAAATAATTAATATAAATATTAGTACAACAATCCACATTACAAAAAATATAAGGAAGAATTTTAAATACCTTGTTTTTTTACTATATCATGCAGACACGTGCTTATAAACCGAGATAACCGTCTCGCTGTGCTGTGTGCAGCCCGAAGAGGCACAACATTCAGTTGCTGTGTGTTTCCGACGTAACATAGAGTGGTATAGTGTGTTTCGAAGACATGGTTGCGTTTTTATGCAACAGAGAGCTTTTCTTGTTGAAGCATACTTCAGAACAGGCAGCAAGGATGGAGATGGAAACTGGAAGTATAATATTGAAGTCTGTGAAGAACAGTTTGTTTTTCGGTTTCCTGATTATGTAGGCTAATCACTGAAAACTTCCGCAGATATTTTAATGATTTTATTAGTAAATTTAGAGAAACGGGATGCACAGAACGGAAAAGGTACGATGGAAAGGCTACAAAACTAACAAGATTTAGTTGAAAATATAAAATAAAAAATGCAAAATATTCCTCCTAAGTCCTCACAGAAATTGGCTGCAGAAATGGGCATTTCTTGCGGAATTCTTAAATTAATTCTTAATTTTTAAATCTATATCTCGAGAGATTCATTTTATTTGTTTATGTAATTATGTTAAACTTTTATTTCATATCCACATGTCTGTTTTAGGCACATAGATTTTTCGGTTTCTCCAGACTTAAGTATTTGTGGATTTTGTTAACATAAAATAAAATATGTTTTGTCGATTTCTTAATGACTCACTGTATCACTGCATTTTTATTCCAGTATCAGCGACATTTCTTTTGCTCATCCTATACTTTCATCAGAACCACGGCCGCATGCTCTATCAACATACAGGTGGACAGTATTAGCTATGCTTAAGAGTGACACTGCATAGGTACAATAAGGAAATAGTTTAAAATGCAAGGAAAACAGTGGCGGCCGAAGGCCATTCTGTCAAGTGGGGCACAACCTTAATGATGAACCCTGAAAATTAAAAACATATAAAACCAATTTATGTGCACTAACCTTTCTAATTTTCGTAGATGAGCTCAATTTTTCGGTTCTTTCTGCAAGCAAAAACCTCTATAACTCTGTTGTTGAAGTTCGGATTAGAATGTAGCATCTTTCTCTCAATTGAGAGCACTGCTACGCCCAGAGAAAAGTTAAATGGAATTCTAAGTGTAATTCACAGAAATGCGCTGATTCTCACTCGTTCGTACTCACAGATCACGCAGCTGCCTGCCTTCTTACTACGGCAGCACTAGACTTGGGGAAACTCAGTTGAAAACTGTAGTGTGCACTGAAGGCGGCTAAACACCCGCCAAGATTCTCTATTGTCAGTGACAAAGCTTTTTGAGAACTGCCAACTTCATGCATTGTAATGTAAACTTTCTTTTTTTGGATACGATGGAAGCATAAAAGTTTACAGGGAGCATTAACAACATAACTGTGACAAATATATATATATATATACACACATACACACGTGATTTATACAATGAATCGAGCTTCTAAATTAGTAAACTTACATTTAACGTTTTTCATGTCAAGTTTAGCTGTAAAATGTCGTCTGCTATACAGCAAGTATCAACACCCCTAAAAGTGGCACGCAGCTAATTGGACTGTTCCTAAACTGAAGAGGCTTGGTGGGCACGGCAAATACAGTGCCCAAAGCACACGGTCTGAGGCAAAGAGCTCCGCCTTCCTACAACTCACACCCCATCCCTTCCTCGTCCATCGCTGGGCACGAGAAGAGAGAGCCCATTTTATTACCTGTTCAGAAAACTTGGGTTTCGTAGACTACTACAGTTTCTGAAAACATTAGTTGCAATGAAAATGTGAAACTCTTTAAGTTATTATTTCATAATGCAATTAAATTGAATTGTAATATAGTCATAATACGATAATAAAAATCACTGGGAGGGCACGTGCCCATGTGCCCTTTAATAAAAGCCGCCCCTGAAGGAAAAAGTATTTAATGCCACTGTACGGTAGTGGCAAAAAACCGGACCGACACTTGTAGCTGATTTCAGACCCTTGTTCACTCCAGAGCACGATAGACTGGTAACCAAGACTTTCGTGGTTCGAATCCTGCCTGGGAAGGAAACTTTTTTTTTTTGTTCCTTATTCAAATTTATTCCCAATATTTTTCGATTGCTGGTAAAATTCATGTTCTGGGAATAATAAGTTAATTAAGTTGTACAATATCGCTGCAATCGAAAAGTATTGGGAATAAATTTGAATAAGGAACAAAAAGAAAGTTTCCTTCCCAGGCAGGATTCGAACCACGAAAGTCTAGTTACCAGTCTATCGTGCTGTGTAGTGAACAAGGCTCTGAAATCGGCTACAAGGGTCGGCCCGTTTTTTTTGGCACTACTGTACATTTAGCTAGGATTATATATTTTAATAGACCAGCACTATTCCATCGCCCATAATAATTATGTTTACATTAGTGGCGGAATTATGTCTGGCGATAAGCCGGAGAAGGGCGTTAACGAGAAAGAATGAGAACTGAAACAATACAGACGAAAATGACATTTTCGAAGTTGTCCTTCAAGTTGTGGTCAAATACTAGGAACTAGAGAAAATCGTTGGTGTCTCTTCAATGAGAGAGAAACATTTCATTAATTTATACTTTTCTGTCCAAGGACAGGACCTTCACTGCAAACCTAGCATTATCCAATATTTTTTTTTGTTCCTTCCTCTTAGTCGTCTCCTCATATGATCCATAGATCTTAATCTCATCTATCATCTGATATTTTCTACTGCCCCGAATTTTCTTCCCGTTCACCATTCCTTCCAGTACAATTTTCAGTAGGCAGTTTCTCCTCAGCCAGCGACCTAACTAATTTTGTCCTCTTCCTAATCAGTTTCAGCATCATTCTTTTCACTCACTCTTTCTAGTGCAATTTCATTTCTTATTCTGTCTGTCCATTTCAAACACTCCATTTTTGCTTATGTTTCGAGGGAAAAAATCTTTTAATTGAAAAGAATCTTGACGAAAAAGTTTGATGCTGCAATAATTTGAAAAAGAAGAAAAAAAAAAAAAAAGGACCATCGTGCCAGACTTTATCATAAGCTTTTTCAATATCTAGCTAGGTAGCGGTGATACTTTTTTCTTTGTTAAATCTTACAGTGATTATACCGGTACTGTACTTTGTTAAGCGAACTAATTACTGTGTTGTACATTCTGGATGTATAAAACAAAATTACTTTTGATCCGGAATAATGTAACTCGAATCAATGTGATACCACAATGTCTAGTATATACAGTCACGACGCTCAATACGTAGTAAATATGCATCCATAGATAGTTGCTAACCACTAGGATCGCTAATATCGCCTCATTACAGACAATGCGAAATAGTACCTACACAGTGTATTGTTCCTAGCACCCTCACAACTCAAGCTTCGTGACTGTATATACTAGACTGTGGTGATACTGTAATCTGCGATGTAGAACACGTTCAAAAGTGTTTTCCAGTGTGTCTAATAAACTAAGACATCTTCCATTAAGACGAAGTTGAGGATTTTTTCCAGATTCGGAATTGTTAGAATTTCTGCACGCGGGAAGTAGCAACGTACATAATATCCTCATTTAATTCTACTGTCATGTATGAATATAAATCGAATATCCATGCTACTGCTTTGTCAACTTAGAAGAATCGCCGCTAGCAGAGCCTTCTTTAGTTCTTTAGTAACTAAAGAAGGCTCAACTAAAGAAGGCTCTGCCGCTAGACATCTCCCGAACGACACTAGCGCGCATACAGTGCAGTGTTGTAACTTACTATCGAGACTGTCCTTGAGCAACTCGTTGCTGTGTAGACATGTTCGAAGGTACAGATTGTCTCATTGCATATGTCTGCCATCTAGTAGAAGTAGCAGTAACTATTTGCGCTCGTTTGTTTACCTCTGGATTTCCCGCGATTTGTTTCGGTTGAATCAGGGAATGAAGCTCGATAACTCGGCACTGCTGAACGCTAAAGAATAAAAGAATCAGAATGCAGCCCCTGAAAAATTAATTTCATAAATAAACCTCTGAAAAGATTATTGCTTACTATATGAATTGAATGACTTAATTTGTTTTATATTGTAGCGAAGAAGGAGTAGTACTAAAAATTCAAAAGTTTAAAATATTCCAATTTATAAGCTCTCGAATCAACCCTCTGACAACCCAATGTCCATAATTTTCGCCACGGTTGTTCACACATTTCTCCCACTGCGACACCAGGTGACCGATAACGGCTTCATGTAATCCCTGTGACCTGGAAGTGAACCAGTGTGGAACAGTATTTTGAACCGCTTCGTCTGATGGAAATATGGTTTCCTGGTGCACATAATAAGCTCGGCTAAGTTTCATTTGAACTAACCATAGATTATAATATTATGAATTGGGTACACTGCTCCGCGTTTGAGTCTAAAGAAAGCAACAAAACAACACGTCTGTTGTGACGAGAATCCAAGCCTCCGAATACCAGTAAAGCATCAAGTCACAAACATGTTCACGTCTGAGTATTTCTGACAAAGCTAATATTATTCAACGCTTTGAAAACGGTGCAAATATTAATGATATTGCTGGAGAGTTTAAGGTAATATTTATTTATTTATTTATTTACTTGTTTATTTATGTACTTATTTATTTACTTATGTACGAGAAATTACTTATTTGCTTATATGTTTGTTCATTTATTCATTATTCGTTTATTAATTTATTTTGATAGACTTTTACTTTCCATAACATTTCTTGATCTTTATGCTCTACCTAAACATGATGCTTCCCGATTGAGGGGACTTGCTCCTCGTGTTATATTTAAGTAGGTAAACATTGGTTTTCTCCTATATCTTTGGAGCAGTGTATTAAATTTTGCGTGATTTCGGTGATATTAATTAAACTTAATTTTATTTATTTAAAATAAAACACCGTTACTGATTCATTAATGTATTTTTAAAGTTATTAATGATAATTTTAATGAAGAATGCATAATACCTAATGTTAATAATGCACAATTTGTTAGGTGGGAGAAGGGAGCCTCCAAGCAAGACTAGCCAGGGAATGCAACATTTTCTGGACAAGTCACCATAAATGTTAAGGTCTAGCATTTAGAAATCATTTTGAAAACAACACTTGAAGATACTTTAGAACTGAGTCGCCTAATATCAAAATTACCTCAATTCACTTTAAAAAACTCGGATACTCGTCTTGTAATGGATATATAGGGTTAAAAATAATAAAAATAACGTTTCAGAGTGTTTTTCTAAGAGGGCTTATAGAGAGTTTCGTGAAGTAACCATATTATGCAGGCTAAAGCATCCACTTTATTCTGGAGATTATAAAGCTGCTGTCGTATCTTCGGCTTAGAATTTAAACCTAACTTAAAAAAAAAAAAAAAAAAAAAAAAAAAGGAAATTTTACAGGGGAAACAAAAAACTGAGTATAAATTAACCCTGAAACTAGTACCACCTGTACTTTGAATTTGGTCCTAAAGTTTCAGGTTTAATTTATACTGTTTTTTGTTTCCCCTGTAAAATTTCCTTTTTTTTTTTTTTTTTTTTTTTAATTAGGTTTAAATTTTGAGCCGTAGATACGACAGCAGCGAATTAATTTTGATACCAAGCGATTCAATTACAGTATGTTAAATTAACCTTTCCTGTCTTTATACTTTCCACATTTATTAATCACCTACATTTGTGTACGAATTTTTTTTCATTAAATTAAAATTAAGTTGAGCCACCGGCGTAGCTCAGGCGATAGCGTGTTTGACTGCTGATCCGGAGTTGCGCTCGGGCGTGGGTTCGATTCCCGCTTGGATGATTACTTGGTTGGGTTTTTCCGAGGCTTTCCCCAACCGTAAGGCGAATGTCAGGTAGGTAATCTATCTCTCTATTAATGTGAAAGAAAGTCTGTCAGAATCATACGATATTTACTGGTCTCTTATACGCCTCTATTCGGTGTGAGTTTTAACTTTTATAGGACGGAATTCAATCGGGTATCAGTTTAATAAAATTGAACGTGCAATTCGTCACGCCCTCAGTGTTCGACTTCACGGACGCAGGGACAATGAACTGTTATAGACAACACTGCTGGTATCTCAATGATGGACCTGACCTACGGTAAAGCTGGATTATTGCAGGAGTTAACTGTCTAGTACGTCATGCGGACGTGAGCTTCTTCCCAGGCCGTCTGACGCGTGTGCGGGTATCTGAGAAAACTGCGTAGCAAAACGATGCCAATCATTTCTTCAGTCAGTTGAGTCGACTGTCTACAGCGATAACTTTCTTTATAGAGGGAAGACCTAAAACTGATTGCATTATTTATCTTGAACTTTCAAATTTCCATTATTTACAGGAAAATACAGAGATACTTCGATCAATTTCTGGAATTGCACATAGAAAATTATTTTATTGGACAAAATTTAAAAGATTTTACTTCATTTTGAGCAAAGAGTAGCATTTTTTCATTCGACTTTGCTATTTTCTCTGAAGTCGCATATTTCTTGAAGCAAGAAATTTCATAAAATAAATTATTTCAACATTGTAAGAAAATAATTAGTGTTGTGGGATTTAATCGATTAATCCAATCGATTACTCGATCAATTTCTGTTGTAAGATTAATCGATCAAAAATATTTAATCAAATAATCGAATCGATTAAAATTAATCGGTTGTAGTTGATATTAATTATTATTTTGTTAATACAAACTCATACTCATACTATTTCTCTCTCGGAAATTGCTTACTTAAAAGAATAGTAGGCCCCTACTGTTATTTTCTAACTGCAAACCAACTAGCGTAGGGAAAATCTTTGCACAGACATTTCAGAAAGAGATGGAGATATGAGGAAAGTGACCTAGTCTACCTGTATTGAAAGTTGAAACGCAATGCGAAACCCTTAATAAGTTTAATGGTTTTCCAAAAAAAACTTCCACCTTGTTGTCAGCTCATCTTGGTAGTTGAAATACAAACTTTTCTGGGATTCGTCCCCCTCATCCCTTATAAAATAGCCATGTCTGCACTGTGTGCAAGTGAGAGCGTAACTACCTTCTACTCTTTCTAAAATCTAGTAATTCGATTACAATAGGGGCCAGTCTTCTGTTTCGACCGCTGTAGTTTTGCAGTTGCAGTTTCTGTACTGAGTTTGTATATGAAGGTTGTGTGTTTAGTTTGATAAAGAAAAAAAAAACTGTTTTCTGTGGTTTGTGAAAAGTGTAAACTCCATTATGTCATATGGGAATTTGAGAGGTAAATTCGGTGAAACGTTTGGATTTAAATTGAACGATCGTGGAGAAATGTTTGACAGAAAAATGTTTTTTCGTGTTTATTGATGTAGGAAACATTGTTACTAAACGTAGAGCGGCACTTAATTCGGAGTATGTGAATGCACTCATATGTTTAAAATCATGGATGAAGAAGTATTAACTAGGTGAGTCTTCAAACTTTTTGTTATTTATGTTTGTCTCAAAAATTCCCGGATAAATTGATACAATAAATTATAAGCCTCATAATAAATAGCCTATGTTAGTAATTAAAATAGTTGTTTTGTAATATAACGATAAATATATACAGATATACAACATTTAATACTTGTGCTTATCATCGAACACAAGCTAAATTTAACAATAATTGTGTATTACAGAATCTTAAACATTTTTCAACTCGATCAAAACTCGATTAATCGATTAAATTCAAATAGGTAATCGATTAAATATTTTGATCGATCAACAGCACTAAAATAAAGGAATGCCTCTTCAAATTTTTCTCTTTCTGGAGGACACCTCAGCAATATACATTCCACAGATATCTTATCTTGTGAATGACTACCAAAGAGACAGTGATATTCAACAGCATTTTCATAAAATTGTAATAGTTAACTAGCCCTGGCTATCGACTGATTACTTGTACAGGATTCATATCATATCATATCGCTAACACTGGTTTATGAATACGAAAAAGTTTAGTTCGCTGATCATCCACCGGAAACCCGCGCTAAAAATGTCTATGAATATGGCTCTTTGTATTTTCAGATTATATTTCAAAGCTAAAACTAAAATTTAATATCGCTGCGAATTTAAGGATGTTTAATTCATTACATTTTACAAATGTTTAACGACTAGGAAATGATTATCAACCTAGATTATATAACATATTTTGGGGGTCCGCCAAAATAAATAAGGGTTTCAAGAGGTCCATCACACACTCAAAAGATTGGCAACCACTGCTGGAAGTCACTCGAGAGAAGTTTAGAATAAGCGAGTGTAAACAAGTTTCTGAAACTACACAAAATGAACATATACCTACAACTTCTCCCATTCTTTGCAAATATGTCTCTAGTTTGGGAACTTTATATAAATATTGTACTTACTGTAGATGTGGTTATATTTCGCGCCGTAGCTGCGTGGTCTAAGACGTCATCTCTTGGACTAGCTGTACGGAATGAGAGTTGGCTGAAGACCTGATGGAAAAAGACATTTTCTCATGAAATTTTCGGCAGTGTATGGGATTGGTACCCACCCATAGTAATGATGAATATGGGGAGATACAGTGAGCGAAATCAGGTTTCACAAGCCAGCTATAATGGCTGGGAAAATCATCGTGGTAACCACACGTTACGTCCGTATTGGTTGGATGATCATTTGCCTCTGCTGAGACATGTGGACATGAGGCCAACAGTAATCTGGTACACTTTGGCCCTCCATGGGTTGTCGCACAATGGACTTTTTTGTAAACCTATTTATAAACCACTAAAAGTCTCTGTTCTAATAGTCGGGTCCGTTTCAAGATATTTATTGTCTTCTGCCGAGTTTGAATCTGTTAACCTCAGATCAAGCAGCAAACCTGGTAATCATTTGACCAACGATGACAACAGTTTCGCATTATAAAATTTAGAAAACTTACATGGAAGAAACAAACTCGAGCATTGTATTTTAAATTGTCAAAGGTAATTTACTTATTAAGAAGATTAAAACAATTACAGTTACGAGCCAACGAGATGATCCGTGGTCAGATTGTGGATCCATGTCCTTGAGCGGGAAGCACAGTTAAGGAAGATATTGCTACTGTTCGACATGAAAACATTACTTCCGAATTCTCTATCAGAAAGGATGTAGACCTGACTTTCTACCAGGGCACTCAAATTAGACAATTAGATAAATAATAATTATTTAATTCAAGAAATAAATAAAAGTTCTCCAACTACCAAATGTTTTCTTAGAGGTTTTCAGGAGCTAACACTGCATTTATCTGTAGCCAAAAGCAACATTCCTCTTCACCTGCACTAAAACAAAATACCGTTTTCCCCATGCACAACACAGCTACATCATGGATCAACTACACAGCTTCCTACAGTAGCTTCTGTCCGTGCCTTATTAAAAGCCTATCGTGTTTTTTTTTCCAGTCTCATTAGAATAATTATGAAATTTTACTGTGGGGAAAGTGTCAATGCAAGAGATGTTTCTCCTCTTCAGAAAAACGCTGTTCGCATTCTTAAGGATTATGGCCCAAGAGAACATTGTAAACCCTTATTCATTGCATGTTTTGCTAATATACGTACGTGTAATGTTCTATATATGAACATTTATATGAGTATATCTCGCACATTTTCATGAGACTTGAAATAACAGTAACCTAATTCTTCATAAATGTAGATTAGCCAAGATTGTAATTCTGTTGTGGTTGTGAAACGTTTTAATAAAATTCCTCTTAACATTAGGAATATTAACAATATTAGAATTTTTAGAACTAAATTAAAAGACGGAATTTTTAACAAAAACTTTTACTGAGTACAGGGATATTTCGAATGTAAATTTCATTAATTTGTATGTAAATAATTTTAATTTTGACTAAGCCTATTCTAACTTTGTATTATTTAATGGCTTTCAAACCAAACTAAACTAAATTAAATGCTTACTTTTTAACTTTTGAGGGCTTTTCAACTGCAGTGATTTACTGCATTCCCCTCCACTGTGATGCATGAACAAATATTGCATTTACAGAATGAAATAATATGTATGCCTTCAGAGGAAAAGACCAAGTCTAAGTAAAGAGTTAGCTCATTTAATTTCCTGGTTACTCCCCTATCTATACCAATGATATAGACATTTCAGTCTTCACACAATATTATAGAAATTCTAGACATAATGCATTCAGTTATGATACCATTTTAATACAAAAACATACTTGAATAAAAATGTGTATGTATGTATGTATGTATGTATGTATGTATGTATGTATGTATGTATGTATGTATGTATGTATGTATGTATGTATGTATGTATGTGTGTGTGTATGTGTGTATGTATGTATGTATGCATGCATGTATGTATGTCTAGGCCAGTTCCCTCCGTGCGTCGCCAGCCGGCGTTCGGGGAATGCAATGTTATGATGACGAAATGGAGATTGGATAGAATGATATTGATGCCTAATGTGGGGAAACGGAAGAACCTCGAGAAAACCCCAACTGCGACCTTGTTCGCCTCGCCAATAGTGTCATTACGGGTTCTGCAAATGAAAACTCCCAATCCTGACCGAAAGTCCAATCCGGACCGCCTGCATGACAGTATACCCATTCAGCTACAGCAGGAGTAACAAAAAGGATACTACGACCGTTAGCGATACTAGAAATAAACAATGCTGTACGGAAATACAATTTAGTGACGGTATTTAAGATTCGCTGTGACCCCGATGAAAGTAGCTTGCATCAGAATGTTTACCAATCTGCTGACACAATGGAATTACGTAAAGCCACAAATATTCAATCAGTTCTGGACACTTCAGCACCAGAACAGGAAATGACTTGTGACAACTCAGCGCACCTAGTACCAGGTACTACATCCTGCTCAGTTTTATAGTTGCGATTGATGGGAAGAATTTTGGCTTAACCATTCTGCTACAACCTCGCTTTTTAGTAACAGAGTAATAAGAGAGATGCTAAATGAAAACTTATTGTAAAAAACACTTTATGCTCGACCATGCCGAAATGTAGTAATTATACACCTGGTAGCAGCCCTTTAATGGACCTCATTAAAGTACACCTATTCATTAAAGTTCAGGTGTTCCACCAATCAGAAAGCACCATTGTAGCAATATGAAAGCGCAAGTATTGATTATTCTCGGATATGCAATCGAAAGACAACTAGCGAAACGTCACGGAGACTGGAAATCCAATACTGTCGCAGAAGGTTATGTTCTGTTACTATAATAATTAGCGTTAATTGTAAATAATATTCAAATAAATTCAATTTGTTCCTCGGAAAAAATCAATACTTTCGCGTCTGCGCACATCTCACAATTTACGAGATATTGCACAAGGTCACTTCCGCTCCCCAGTCAGATAAGAATAATATGAATACTTATGAATAATTTCAAGTTAGAAATATGGTCGAGTATAAAAAATCTTATGAAACTTGCCTATAATGGTAATTAAGACGCTCGTATGAAAATTATGAAACTCGCTTGCGCTCGTTTCTTAAACATACTCGCGTCTTAATTACTACCATTATAGGCTCGTTGCACAATGTACTATTGTAGGTAACTAGAAAACATATAGAACTTCGAGTGGAATTGTTTATGATCTTGTGGCAGGAGTATATGTAGTTCTAACGCACGAAGTCTTACATTAACATATTATTCATGTAAAACATACAGAAATAATTCCAAGGGTTTGTTACAGAATGTACAATTTATAAAAAAAACTACCTATTTAAAATATGTCATCAAACTTGAAGTGTAATTATTGTTTAAAGCTTAGTGTATGATTTTGATTGTGAACTACTATATACATGCGTAAAATATTTAAGAATTGGCTTAGTTTGTTAATGTTTACGCTGAAACAGAATACAAGACAATTATTCACGTAATTCTCAGGATCAAATTTAATATTCAGCGAGACATCATTAGTGGCAAACAAAGTATTAATATGTGTTATTATTTGAATGCGATTACGCAAGAAACATAACATTCAGGTAAAGGTAGGAGCATTCACACGCTCTTGGTACTAGTACGGCAATTAATACTTCTTTCCACCTAAGTGGTGTTCGTGACTTGTCTAAGACAATGTCAAGGGAAAAGAACAGAAGAAATAAAGCCTGCATTACGTGTTCAGGAGTAGCTGGCATACTTATAAAAAACCTTGATTACTAATTATTTTATGTAGGTCAGACGTATTTGGTAAACATTCCTCTGAAGATCAAGATCAACCCATGGAATCTGGCTTCACACAGCTACGCAAATAAAATGTATGTTTGCTCTCCGTCACTTCTACAGCCTTGTATTACAAGTAAGGTGCAATGATCACGTTTATACTGATGGAAGGGTGAAGCATCGCCGTGAGTCAACCGTCAATCACGGACGTGACCTTACACGCCTGCAACCAAGGCCTCGCCTGTTTATAATAAAAGGTTGTGTTGATGATGGGATTTATGTGAACTAACAATCTCAAAATATAAAGCAAATAATATGCACTAATACCAAAATACGAGTATGTTGTTACATATGCACTAAATATTTCAGATCTCGCACTAACCGTGTAATAATAATAATAATAATAATAATAATAATAATAATAATAATAATAATAATAATAATAATAATGGCTTTATTTAACCTGGCAGAGTTAAGGCCGTAAGGTCTTCTCTTACACTCAACCAGGTTTAAAACTTGCTTACATAGTTGAACATAAAACTGGATTATAATTAAGTAATTACATACTGATACAATTTAGGTACATAATGAGATCAAAAGAGGTAGTTACATAAAAATTTACCTCATAAAATAAAAATAAACATAGTGGAATACATATTAATGTTGTTGGAATCAAATACGAATCACATAAAAACAGAAGCCGATAATTCAATAAAAAATGTACACAGTAGAAATAAAAATAAACACATTAGTATACATATTAGTATTAGATTACAATGAAGTAGGATTTACATAATTAAACCAGAAACCGACAATTGAATAAAACGTACACAAAAATAGATTGATAATAAAAAAACAACAGTGGGATACATATTGGCGTTAAGTGATAAATAAACACGATTTACATGATTACACAATAAAAACAAGAAACAAAAAGATAATAAAAATAAAAATAAATAAGAATAAATACAGTGGAACACATTCCATTAAATATTTGCAACGCGTTAGGTCTGGCAACTCATCATAAGATATTTTTCTAATTTTACATTTAAAGGAAATTAAAGTTCGGAAGCCTTTGACTTCAGGCGGCAGAGAATTCCAATGACGAGAAGTAGCAACAGTGAAAGATGAAGAATAAAGAGATGATGTGTGGAGTGGTATTTCTAGCGTGTTATCATATTGTGACCGAGGCCCTCGCAAAAATAAAAACATTGACTGCATAATGGGAAATGTTCAAATTATAACATTTCATAAAAAAAGAAGTTGGTGTAATTTCTTAGGAGAAAATTGAATTAAAATCATATTTAAAGGTAAAAAATATCACTTTGCTTTTCCAAAATTTTCTACATCTAACCTATTCCTCTTCTTCTTCTTCTTCTTCTTCTTCTTCTTCTTCTTCTTCTTCTCCTTCTTCTTCCATTCTCATTAAGTCTGCAGCTTGTTACATCCACTCATCAATGCAATGTAAACGTATCTTTCCAGCTCAATTTTGAGTTTCCTAAAGTTCTCTTTTCGTTTGGTTTTCAATCTATAATTATTCTCTTCACTAATCTGTTGTCCTCCATACAATCAATATGTTCATTTAATTTAATTTTCCTATCCATTATCCAGTTAGTCGCAGGTTCAATTTTGATCCATAACTATGTCGCTTCTGATTTTATTCCTTAAAGACATTTGTGTCATTTTATTAAAATCTTCATTTCTGTTCCATTTACCAAATTAATTTTTGTGTTATAGCTCTGGATTCAGACTCATAAGTAAGTACAGGCCTTACAACTGATCTGCATATCATAGTTTCTTAAATTTTTATTATTCCACATCGTAGAGTTGAGGCAACTTCCAATTTTGTTGGCAGTTTTGGCTTGACGTATTATTTTTTCATTTATTGTGTCCGTGATATTAATCTCAATGCATAGATATTTAGATTTCATTACTTGCTCTATTATTTTTACCATCTATTTCTAATTTTATTCTTCTAGGTTCTTTTGTTCTATCTGTAAAAATTAATTTCAGAACACACCAAGTGACGAGTCAAAATTTAAAATCTGGCAACACATGGGATATCCACATGACCACCACACTTCCATCTCTCTGCTGATCTCTCTATTCTTCTGTAACCCCTCATTATTGGCTAGGACGTTTACCACAATCTGTTTGGCAATTCCCTCCTCATCGCATGCTGCTTGAAAAATTCGATGTGAGCGTCCAGCGCTTTCAGCTTGTTTCTCAGCTCCAAGTTCTGTGTCTCCAGTAGTTTGATGGCGCTTGAAAAGATGTCATAGTTGGATTTGATATATGCCGAGTTTTTAGGCACACTTGATGTAGCTATGATATCACTTTGACCTCTGTCTCACACGTATCCCCATAGTCAATATCAGCAAAGTGGATTACTTCTTATTTCGGAGAACTTGTCGCTGCAAAACACAGCAACATCAAGCCAAGCGGGGACCTTGTTATCACAGGCTCTGGTGTCAAAAGAATACTTCTTGCAAATTCTTCCGGTACTTGCTCAATCTGGAAGGTGCTTTCAAAAATATATTATTGGTGATATGACATTGTTTGCACGTGGGAATGAATTGCGGATGTCCTCCATGATCCTGTACAGTTTATGAGCTGAGCAACACCGTGAGGATACCAGAAACTTTCACCATACAAGATTTCGTCACTTAATATCACAAGTAACTATTCTCTGACCATAAAATTCTTTTAAAAACTCCAGAAATAATCTATATCGTAGGTTCGTACATCCGGGTGTTAAGCGTTTTAAGTTTTTAAAAATACGAGGGTCATTTCATAAATAGTGCAAAGGTTGGCAGAACTGTGAAGAAGATGACGCAACACCAATGAAAATTACGTCAGTTGCAGTTGAAGGATTGAGGAAGAAGCACGTGTGTTTGTTTCGTCTATAGCTTACTCTGTGTTTAGGTAACGAGAGCTAGAAATGGAGCCTACACGTGTCTCGGGTACTGTGACGATCGAATCTTTACATGGCAAACCCCTCCCTCACAGAGATCCACACTTCCACAGTGCTTTGAGTTTGTGGTGAACTTACAGTAGATTGTTGGTCTACTCGTTTTCGTGATGGTCCTGTCATAAAGTTTGCAATATACAGGCGTTTCTGCTTCTGTTCAGCAGTCAAGCAGTGAGGGACTCATGGCGCAGAAATTTTTCTCTTCTCCAAATTCTTTGTTAAAATACGGAATACTGAATTTGGTGAAATCCCCGTAGCTTCTGAAAGTTCCTCACACGTCGCTCGACGATCTTCTTGAAGAATTCCGCCAGAAGTTTCACACTTCGTTCATGTGTTAATGTTTTCGATCTTTCTGGTCTTGCATCATCGTCTAAGCTGACACAAAAACGACTAACCCAACGAGAAACTGTACTACGGTCCACTGTAAGCTCCACTGTTTATTTCTGTGAGGTTTTGCCACATGAAGACTCGATCTTTGATCTTCAATCGTCACAGTACCCGAGACACATGTAGGCTCCATTTCTAGCCCTCGTTACCTAAACACACAGTATGCTATGAACTAAACGAACACACGTGCTTCTTCCTCAATCCTTCAACTGCAACTAACGTAATTCTCATGACCCTCGTAGTTTTTCTTTTTACAGAAAGGAAGAACATTAATTTAACATAGTTCCAGCTTTTAGTATTTCAGAAAAGGAAATGTAAAAGTAGACGATAATACAGCTCGAAGCGATCATAATTATTATTACATTGTTGTTTCTTGTCCAAGAGTGCAGAGATTCAGGACAGGAATATGATATGCCTGCAAACTTGAAACCCATCTGCCATTACTTCGGGAGTCGTGTACAATTTCTCCGTCCAATGCTAAAGGCTACCGCACACACAACAATATTGAAGAACACAATTAAAATATATGGAATATAAACTACAAAATACACTATTAAGCACATTAATAAGATACTTCGTTTTCGTCTTTAAATACTACTGCTACAACTTTTATTCCATTTCAATGAAACCATTCTTTCTTTCATCAAGAGTTTTGACAATATTGATTGCATTATTGCTCATTAGGTCGGTATAATTTAAAGCAACGCTTTTTTTTAACCTAATTCGCATAAAGCAATCAATGTATTGCAATGAAGCGTTAGGATTTCGATCAAGTTTTCTAGTAGTGGTGGTAGTGGTACGTCTAAGAAAAGTAAAATAAATCATATAGAGTGAATTATATTTCAGAAAGTGGAAAATTAAATTGGTAAATATTCAGTACATCACCGTCGCTTCATAGAAATATCACATTGTATTTTCCCTGGACCATATAATATACCGTTGCTAAGAAGTGGTGGTGACGTGTTAGATAGTTAATATTAAATTAACTCGATGTAATAGTAGATCAGTCCTGGGCATAAAGAGAGAAGGGAAAAGGAAAGGTGATACTATGCTCATGCGCATTTCGCTTACTCCGCTTTAGAAACAAACACAGTCAGGCAGTGTGCATTAGTGGTGGACTTTAGGACACCAGGGAGAGCCGAAAGCTATGATGCTTGTCTTTTACCATTCGTCATTCAGCAATGCTTGCGTACCTGTGTACTCGTATCGGTCCGGAACATAACTATCTCAACCGGGGAAGTAGGAGTGGGGAGTTAATGGGTGGTCTGCAGTGACTCAATCGAGTTATTTACGCCCAGACCTGACCAGTAGATGATATTGCAGATGCGTTTTCGGAAATTCCAGGTAATTTTTCGGTGTGGTCAGATTGACCAGATATTCAAAGCTAGTCGGTATTGTGAATATTCTGTACTCCCATCTTTCGTAACACGAGTTAGCATTTGCGAGTTTTTAAATTCCTCTACACAATTCTGCAATAGCATGTTGCATTGCACGTTTATTTGTTGCCCCCTATTATTATCTTATTTAATACTTTGATATTAAAATTATGTAATTTGTAGTTATTAACGGAGAGAACCGGTTGTTAAAAATTAGAACGACACCACTAGCTACAGCATGAAAAAACGTAGGGAGATCAAAACTACATTTAAAAGATGATTTGTCACTTGTTTAATAGGCCCATATCTTAATGATGATGATTATGATAGTGAAGATGGTAAGATCCTCAGAATATATAAACACGGAATTGAATTTAAGGGAATGGGGCACTGTGGTCCAGCACTGCGACCTGTTATGATCTATTGCGCTAACGCTCAAGCTAGGCATATTCCCAATCCCACACCGGCTGACTACACTAAGATTCGCTGCGAACAGACCGATTATTTAGTCCTGACAGCTCGGCGACGCGAAAGAAGGGAAGTAATAGGAGTAGTGGGGAGAGCTCCGGAGTAGAGATAAGGGTGAGCGGTCGGTAAAGGAATGCAGTACAGCTTAATTGTACTAGAAACATACCGCTCTACCGCACGCATGACAGCCGATCGTTCCGAAGGCAAGCGAGTGACTAACCCAAACACCCCTTGGCGTAACTAAATGGACTCGCCTGACCAAGGCGCACATTGCCGGCGACTGTCAGGAATAAATAATCATACTTTACTCAGGTTTCGAGCAAGTAATTCCCCTCGTCCCTAGGCCAGTCACCTCCGTGCGTCGCCCACCACCCGGCGATCGGGGAATGCTAGAGAATGATGACGAAATGGAGAAATGGCGACGGAATGATGTAGATGTCTAATATGAGGAAAAACTGGAGAACCCCGAGAAAAACCCCAACTACGACCTTATCCGCCACAAATGTCACTATGGATTTTTATTGAAAAATCCCAGACGTGACCGGGACTCGAACCCAGGCCGCCTGCGTGACGGACACAAACACGGACTGGGACTTGTTTTTGTTTCCTCAACACGCAATCTGCATGATTACTAGACAAGATAAAAAAGAACGACTAACTAGACCACATAGCTGCGCAGTGTCTGAAGGTAATCATGTCTGTCGAGTGTCAACAAGCACATCATCGGGATGATGCGGTAGCTGGTTCTGCCAGTGAAAGAAACATCCGCAGAAATTGAAGCGTAAACTCAATTCGCAATTCTTCTGGCTTTAGAATAAGTTACATGTTATTTTTATGATTTTCTTATTGCAGAGATGTATAGAGTTCTCATATGCTTCAAATTTATCAAACTTGTATCTCTGTATCAGTTAAATGGTATCATTAAACAAAAGATTGGATTATAAACAGTTTCGGAAATCGAATCACCGACATCTCGACTATTAATAAATTCCTGTGGTACCCGCTCAGAATAAGGTTCTTAGAAAAAAGTTTGGGGTTAAGAGGGATGAAGTTACAGAAGAATGGAGAAGTTAACAACGCAGAACTGCACGCATTGTATTCTTCACCTGAAATAATTAGGAGCATTAAATTCAGACATCTGAGATTGGCAGGGCATGTAGAACGTAGGGGCGAATCCAGAAATGCATTTAGAGTATTAATTGAAAGGCCGGAGGAAAAAGATCTTTAGGGAGATCGAGATTAGATGGGAGGATAACATTAAAATGGATTTGAGGGAGGTGGAATATGATGGTAGAGACTGGATTAATCATGCTCAATATAGGGATCGATGACGGGCTTATGTGAGGGCGGCAATGAACCTCCGAGATCTCTAAAAGCCATTTGTAAGTAAGTATAAATGAAGTTTAATTTAACATTTTTTGTTCCACTATCTTTTAGTCCAGCTGAAATTAAATTTGGTATATATACAATACGCTGTGGACTAACAATTAGCATGCCTATGAAACGAGCGAGCCTCGCTTTAAATCATGGTTGAGACAATTTATTTGGTTGAGGTTGTTTTAGGAGTTTTCTTTCAACTCCTCAAGAGCAAATTCTGGGTAACTTTCGGCGCTGGACCAGGGACTCAGTTCACTGGTATTATTACTTTCATTTCACTCAGACGCTAGATAACCATTGCAGTTTGATAAAACGTCGTAAAATATAGCAATTTAAAAATTATAGTGTCTAACCACGTATAAGGAATTGATTTCAGCCGTTCATTTTTGTTTACGCAGCCCAAATAGCAGCCGAGACATGTGGGAGGTATTTAATGGTTTCGCAGGCGGTATCAGGAGCGAGTATATAGTAATGTCCATTGACATCATCACGTGAAAGTTACGAATTTTAGTCTTCGTATGATAGTTTTGGGTTAAACATGTGTAGTAAATCTGAATTATTTATTTTGTTTTGGCTTTCCAACGTTTCTTTTAGTCGCGTTTATCGTTGTGTAGAGTTCCATCGAGCCATTTGTTCTGCTTACAGTTTAGACAATATATCTTAATACATAAGTTACCTCCAATTCCTAAAATTAATTTATTTGTTTTGTTTCAATCGAAATAAGGAACGGACATGATAAGAAGTTATTTAGAAATGACAGACAGCGCCGATTTTTAACACAATTTATTAATTTATTTCGATATATTTTGAATAGCCTATGTCACTCCTAGAGTCGACGGCAATTCGAAAGGCGGTCGTTTGCCAGCGCTTGCGTCGAGAGAGACATATAGTGGGGGCAAGGCAGCTTACAACATTGCCACATCGTACTTCACGAGCACGTGCAGTACAAATAGTTTTTTTTCTTCTTCTTCTTCTTCTCCCTTCAAGGTTTAGGTGATATCACCTGTTCCGGTCTCTATCGTCCAGCCACCTCTTGCGAGGTCTACCCAGATCCCTTTTCCCGATCGGGCGATAATTCATTATCTTCTTTGGTAGCCTATTCTCTGCCATTCTGTCAACATGATCTTTCCATTTTGTTTTATTTTCTTCTACCATGTCGTGTACTGAGAAAATATTGAGATCTGATCTTATTGTTTCATTTTTTATTTTATCGGCTTTAGTGCATCTTCTTACGTATCTCATAAATTTCATCTCTGCTGATTGTATACGTGATTCTTCTTTTTTTGTTATTGTCCATGATTCAGAGCCATATATAAGAGTAGGTACAGCCATAACTTTATAAAATTTCATTTGAGTTTCTTTTCTCGCTTTTCTTCCTAAAGTTCTTCCAATTGTTCCACATATCATCTGAAATCTATTAACTTTCTTCTCAATATCTTTCTCATAATTAAAACTAATATCACATCCTAGATAATTGAAGTGGGATACTTGTTCTAAAATGTTTCCATTTACTATTATCTTAGATCTAACAGGATTTTTTCCTTTAAAAGCCATTATCTTTGTTTTGTTTGCAGATATAGTTAGATTGTAAAATATTGCGTTTTGGCTTAATCTATACACTGCTCTTTGTAGGTTATCTTCTGTTTCCTGGATAATTATTTGATCATCAGCGTATAGTAAAGTATTTAAAGGTGTGTTAGATTCTATTTTAATCGCAGTCTGTATTTCATCTTTCCACTTCAAAACTAGATCGTCAATATATAAATTAAACAGAGTGGGTGATAAACTGCACCCTTGTCGAACACCTAAATTTGTTAAAATTGCTTCTGACACTTTAAAACCTGAGCTAATAACTATTTTGGTATTTACATATAAACTCTTAACGGCATTAATAAGGTGCTTAGGAAAGCCTCTTATTTCCAGTATTTTCCATAAAAGGGGTCTTTTCACTTTATCGAAAGCTTTTTCATAGTCAATGAATGCTAAGTGGGTTTCCAAACCAAACTCTCGACGTTTTTCAATAATCTGCCTCATTATAAATATATTATCACTAGATGAGCGTCCTTTTCTAAAGCCTGATTGTTCCTCTGATATTACTACATCAGCAATAGCTTGTAATCTTTGATTAAGAATTTTTCCATAGATTTTATATCCTGCATCTAATAAGGTTATTCCTCTATAGTTTCCTGTGTCATTTCTATTACCTTTCTTGAATAGGGAAATAACTTTGGCTGTATTCCATTCCATGGGCACTGAACAATTTTTCCAACACATGTTCAGAAAATGAAGGAAACAGAATTTTAATATCATTCCACCATATTTAATTAGTTCAGCATTAATTCCGTCCAATCCAGTAGCTTTTCTATTTTTTGTTACTTTTAAAGCCGCTTCTAATTCTTTTATGTCTATTTGATCTATAGAACTACTGTCACTTTCTACATAATAATTCTCTTCATAGTTTTCATCATACCATAAGTTTCTGTAGTGTTGTATCCATTGGTGTTCTGTAATAATGTTAATACTTGCAGTATCTTTCTCTGCTTTATTCAAATGTTTCATAAGCTTAAAGGCTACGTTCTGTCTGTGGATGTCATGTTCAATGTTAGCAATAAATCTTTCCCAAGATTCACTATGAGATCTTTTTATCAAATTTTTTGTTTTATTTCTTTTCTGTTTATATATTTCCCAAGCTTCATCCGTTCGTGTTTGTAAGTACGATTTATAAGCATCCTGCTTTTCTTTAATACTATTAGCTATTTCTGTGTTCCATATTTTCAGACCCCTTTTCCGATTTGATGTTTTACTTTTTCCAAGTACCTCATTAGCTATTTTCAATATTGCTGATTTTAACCTACTCCATTCTTCTTCAATATTGTCTTTAGTTTCAACCATTTGCAGTTCACGTGTGAGTCTTTGTTGGTATAAGTTCCTTATACTCTCTTCCTGTAGAAGATGCACCTTAAATTTAAAATTCTGATTTTGAAGTTTCGTTGAACATTTTAGTTTCTTCCATCTTGCCCATATTTCAACCTTTGAAGTAACTAAAAAGTGATCGGAGCTTATATCATTGCCTCTAAATACGTGGGTATCTCGAATTTGGGAAGACATTTTCTTATTGGCTATTACATAATCAATTATTGAGCGTGAGCCCCTTGCATTCCAAGTATATTTATTTATGTCTTTCTTTCGAAAAAAGGTGTTGGTAATTTTAAGCTGATTAAAAGTAGCAAAATCTCGTAGTGTTTTACCATTTTCATTTAAGGTAATTTCACCAAATGCTCCCACTATATTTACTATTGGTACATTTCCTACTCGGGCATTCAAGTCTCCTAATATTAACATGTGATCAGTTTTATTGTATTTATTCACTTGTTTTTGTAATTCTTCATAAAATATTTCAGTATCTTCACGTCTTCCTTCCTCAGGTGCGTATACCCCTATGACACATAAATGTCCTCTATCGATTTTAAATCTAACAATCACTATTCTTTCATTTATGTAGACATAAGATTCTATCTTTCTTTTCCATTTTTCATCTATTAGGATACCTACTCCACCCACTGCTCGTTGTGTTTGTTCAACTCCACTGTAGATCAAAGTATAGTTCTTTAAGTCTTTTGTTCCTCTCAATTTCTTCTTAGTTTCTGTTATAACGGCAATATTGATATTTCGTTGTTTCAAGTTTTCTATGAGCTCCAGTTCCTTTATATTGAATCCTCCTCTTATATTCCAGGTTCCTACATGTAAAATATCTTTAATACCAGTTCGTTGTCCTTTATTATGGCCTTGTCGTCTTAATTGATTGCTATCCGGCTGATTCCTTAGAGACTTATGAGTTGGTAAGTTTTTACGTGAGTGGGTAACCAGCCCACTGCACAACCTCCGCTCTGGAGGACCGGGTTTTATTTCGGAGTACCTTCTCCTAGGTAGATTGCCTACCAAGGCTAAAGAGATCTACCTTCCCTGAGCTGATCGGTTTTATGGCGCCGAAAACTCGCCAGACACACCTTCACCTTCAGTAAAAGCAGCTCCACCACGTGCAGGTAGGTGATAGGAGTTTAATGGGAAGAGGCTATAAGCCGCAAGCTATGGAGGTATTTTATAGTTTGTAGGAGCTCATCCCCACAAACACCTCAGCAATTCCCAATCTTTAGTTTTTTTTAATTCCTTTATAGGGCGTTTGAGAATAAGATTCTTAGGAAAGTATTTGGGGCTAAGAGGCATGAAGTTACAGGAGAATGGAGAAAGTTACACAACGCAGAGCTGCACGCATTGTATTCTTCACCTGACATAATTAGGAACATTAAATCCAGACGCTTGAGATGGGCAGGGCATGTAGCACGTATGGGCGAATCCAGAAATGCATATAGAGTGTTAGTTGGGAGGCCGGCGGGAAAAAGACCTTTGGGGAGGTCGAGACGTAGATGGGAAGATAATATTAAAATGGATTTGAGGGAGGTGAGATATGATGGTAGAGACTGGATTAATCTTGCTCAGGATAGGGATCAATGGCGGGCTTATGTGAGGGCGGCAATGAACCTCCGGGTTCCTTAAAAGTAAGTAAGTAAGTAAGTACTATCAACATCTAGATTATTTAGGGTGTGAATGATATGAAGTTGATAATGCCGGTGAAATGAGTCCGGAGTCCAACACCGAAAGTTACCCAGCATTTGCTCATATTTGGTTGAGGGAAAACCCCGGAAAAAACCTCAACCAGATAACTTCCCCGACCGGAATTCGAACCCGGGCTACCTGGTTTCGCGGCCAGACGCGCTGACCTTTACTCCACAGGTGTGGACAGTACAAATAGTGCAGGAGAAAATTTAAATTATCAAAAGACAATAATGACCTTATCCGTTGATTACTGTAAGCATGACACCAAACAAACCCTCTTTCCTTCACTAACAATATTCTTTGCACGTTTCTCAATTCCACACCACATGCTTCTGCAGTCGTTTCTTGCGCGTTGGCAACGTTGCAGTCAGCATCAAGATGGCCGGCAGCGTTCTGCTCGTCAACGTTTTTAAAATAATTATACACCTTAAACACTATTTTCCGCGCCTGCCTGTGCAATACTTGTCTTTTTACAGTCTCTCCTTCCATTTATTTATCTTACACGTACACAGTAAATGTTATTTTTACTTATTCAATGTATTGAAACACTACACCTGAACAAACGAACTCTGGAAGTACTTGTTATAGACTGATTCTGATTGATTCTACTGTACAAGTTTGTGACGTCACATACCAGAAATGCTACGGCGCATGTAGCAGCCGACCGCCTTCCGAAATGCCGTTTAGTCTAGTGATATTATCAGAAAAACTTCACAACCTGGGTAGAGGAGATTCAGTCTGTGACATGCTATAATATGGTCTAAGATGAGACCGACGATAACTCGCATGGAATTTTGGTCATGTCGAATAATTCTGCTTGCTGTAGCACCTGATAGTTTCCCTCTGTCTTGCAAACGTATTTATGCATGTGTAGGAACATATGGTGAACACTTCAATCGTCTAATGTAGTGGTGAGTACCATTTGATTATCTCTAATAAGTAATTAAGGCAAGTTTCCCGCACCGTATCGTCGTGGTCTAAGGCATCATGTCTAGGACTCCTGGTATGGAATACACACTGGTTCGAATCCTCATGGGAAAGGAATTTTCTTAAGGCATTTCGGCCAGTGTATGGGACCGGTGTCCACTCAGCATCGTGATGACTTGGGGGAGGTATAGTAGGTAGCGAAATGCGATTATGAAAACCATCTATAACGGCTGGAGTATCGTATGGACCACACGATATCTTCGTTCTGTGTTAATGATCGTTTACCTCTGTTGAGACATGTGACGTAAGGTCAGCAGCCGGCTGGTCGGCCTTCGTTCTTCGGGAGCTGTTTGTGCCACGGATTACTATTATCAGCCGGGTTGGAATTTTCATTGCCACGGTTCATTTTCCCTTCCCCTCCTGTGTAGAAAAATAATTTAGATTTTCTTATATTATTCATCTTTCTCATCTCATTCAGTAGCCAAATTCATGTCAAGACGCATGCCTCCATCCGCTTACGGGAGGGGGCGTCCTCTCTACAGCCGTTCCTGAGTTCCCCGCCTTCCGCAATATCCCTGCCAGGATTCATTCCTTAAGAGCACTTCCAAGGGCGCTTCGACATCTTGGAAGGGCCGTTGGAGTGGATCCTGTGCTGCTTGTTCACATTGGCGGTATGAACTTAGAGCGGGGGAGGGTAGGAGAGGATGAGGGGTCACATGCGGCCGGTGGGCTGGTACACCCTCATCCTCATTTTTCCTATACACTTCGGGGTGCACAATAGGCCTCTGTATGGCAGACGTTCAAAGGGTCGTCCTAACCCTCCCGTAGCCACCGTGACCTAACCTAACCTATCTTCAACTAAAGTGATTACAATGTAATATAATATAGTTTTTGTTTAGTATTCAGTCTAAATGAAATATCATGGTTTAAAAACATCAGCAACACTTACAAATGTAAATATTCATTGAATGTTATAGACAACTAATGTGCTAACGTTTTCGCCCTCGGGCATCTTCAGGCATTTGACTCAACAATACCTTATACAAAATTTACCATATGATGGCTGTGAAATATATATCAAACAATTTACATCTAACATATTTACAAATCATGTGTACATCATTAAATAACAGTTTAAATGGTTATCTCTATGGTAAGCAAACAAACTAAAATTCGAATAAAGGTACAGATATTAAAATAAAATTAAAATTACATTTGTAATAAAATTGATAACCATTTAAACTGTTATTTAATGATGTACACATGATTTGTAAATATGTTAGATGTAAATTGTTTGATATATATTTCACAGCCATCATATGGTAAATTTTGTATAAGATATTGTTGAGTCAAATGCCTGAAGATGCCCAAGGGCGAAAACGTTAGCACATTAGTTGTCTATAACTTTCAATGAATATTTACATTTGTAAGTGTTATTGATTTTTTTAAACCATAATATGTCATTTAGACTGTATACTAAATAAAAATTATATTATATTACATTGTATATTGACTATCGAAAAATCACTATTACCATGCTTACTAAGATAAAGTAATTACGTCAATAAAGTAGGTTATTAAAATTATAACATCCCAGCGGTGTAGCGCTTTGCGACGGCAAAACACTGCCGGATCAACCTGATGAACAACGATTAGATATGATAATTAGTACGTTAACATCATATATAGTATACACCTATATCACAAGCTTCAAGATGTATATTCGTAGTGTCGTTTATCTTTACGACACTCGCTAATATCTACCGTATGTTTCGTGCGAAGGTAGGGACGATGGCAAGGAGGAAAATCCCGGAAGGAGTATGCGAATCTCACAGTCTTTGCATACATTATGGAAAATATCAAACAAACAGAGTAAGTGGTATGAAAATACGCAAGCAAAAGGGAATTATATTAACGCTTTATACGAGTAAAACTTACTTAAATAGTTACTCATAATCCATTCTTACAGACTAAGTTCGTTGCTGGGTTTTCTACTGACTTCTCGGGAAGTAAGATCAAGGATGTGAAAAAATCGCGAAATGGAAAAACCCTTAATAAGCTTGTAGTTCTTTCTTACTATAATAATTAACATGATTTAAGACAGGAAATGATAATGTAATGTTAAATTAGGGTAGTTATGTTCCCGGAATATTAAATAGAAGCAGTTTTCAAACTTTTAAAGATAATATGACTAGGGACAGGTATTTTTGGAGATTATTTTTATCATTTGTGTTTTTTAATATTGGGGTCGGCGGAGATTGTTGGAGATTAATTTGTACTCTTGGCGGAGATTAATGGAAATTTTGGAAAATACAATTATTTTGGAATTGGAGTATTAAATCAGTATGAATATTACTTTCCAAATAATTAATATTAAAGAGTCGTAGGATTCTAGTAAAGGTGCGATATGGCCAATAGACAATATTTGTATTTAACACACATTCATTAAAAACGAAAAGAACTTGCAGCCCTCAAATTAACACTTTCAAATTATTAGTGAAATGTTGAATTCTCGTCCTTTGACTTCACTAATGTAATCAGAATACCTGGAATACCATGTAATGTAGTCTACTTGGATATATAACAAATTCAAGCGAAAAAAAAATCCGAAAAAAAAATTGAGAATATGAAATTTGCTATAAAACGACACAATAGTAATAATTCGCGAATGTGTTCATATTTAGCTATTAGAACTCTATTTCGCGATTTGTTGCAATTGTTCTATCCGCATATTATATTAATCAGAATCACTTAATTCGTAAAAATGAGTAAAAATCTATTGTATATCTATTACGTCGTGATTTTCGCGATCTCCATAAATACCCGACCCTGAATATGACTAACCTAAGGCTATAAAATCCCTGTGAAGACAGGACAGGAAACTCCTTTGCTTCCAAAACTTCAGTACTATAAGCAACAATAGGTCTATACTCCTGTAGTTTTTAATCTGGAGGAAATTTCAGATAAAAAACTAATGTGATGTATTTCATCATCATTATTATGATCATCATCATAGCCACTGACGTAGTTCAGCCGGCTAAGGCATTTGCCTGCCGATCCATAGATGCGCTCGAGCGCGGCTTCAATTCCCGCTTGGACTGATTACTTGCTTGGGTTTTTCCGAGGTTTTCCTCAATCATAAGGCGAATGTCAGGTAATCTACGTCGAATCCTGGGCCACATCTCGTCAAATACTATCTATCACCATTCCCATCGACGCTAAATAACCTAGTATTTGATATTCACTTATGAGCTTTAAGGAAACCGGAGGTTCACTGCCGCCCATACATTAGCCCGCCATCGGTCTCTAGCCTGAGCAAGATTAAACCAGTGTCTACCATCATATCCCACCTCCCCCAAAAATCCATTTTTATATTATCCTCCCATCTACGTCTCGGCCCCACAAAAAGTGTTTTCCTTCGTCCTCCCAACTAACACTTGATACAGCATCGTTAAATAACGAACTAAAATTTATCATCATTACCATCACATCATAATCATCATTTAACATCATCATCATCATCATAATCAAGAATTTTCCTTTTGGTCAGATATGTCGGCGTTAGAGATTCACAAGTAGCACAACTCTTGATCATGTGATCAGCATGGACTGCATGGCACAATGCCAACCACTACTTAAGATAGGAAAAACCCAAGACAATATATACGTGTCCTTCTGAGAAAGAGCTAAACCTTCAATTTTCTGCCGGAAATCGAACCCATGTCCTCTGGAACCCTTCCCCCCCTCCCACAAATTAAACACTATCTAACAAACGAAAAAAAGCAAAATAATTCAATAATAACATCGAATTTTACATCTTAAAAGAGGTATATCTGTGGTGGAGATTTAGTGTGTCGTAATCATATATTTACATGGAAAAATTCTGACCTTAACTCTTAAAAAATATATGACGTGATTCGGTTGCTCTTTCCCTGGAGGTGAAATCATAGAACGGTCCCGAAAAATGTGGCACTTTACATATAATCACTCTGTTGGGACATTCTGAAACTGCACCACGACGCGATATTCATCTAACAGAAGGCTCAAAGGACTACAGATGTATTGTGGAAATTAGGAGAAATTTTAGACAGCACGTCTAGTTCAGTGCTACAGTTTGTGCTGTTCATTTTGAACATTCAAGGACGCAATTTATTAAGTCAAAAGCATGTCTGACTGCATAGTTACATTGATAACATAATAATAATAATAATAATAATAATAATAATAATAATAATAATAATAATAATAATAATTACTTCAAAAATTGTATAAACGCCAGTTAATTTTTGCTCTTAGAACAGGGTTATCCCGGTAGTAAGATCACATTTTTGCATATTTTGGACTTAATGAGTTATCTACCCGAATGTTATGGAGTATGATTCTCAGAGAGAATAATAGTAACTTGTGCGTTTGTACGTTGGTACTGCGAAAGCAATTGCCATTAGTATTTTCATTTTACGATTAAAATCATTTTCAAAACTGATGTCAATGTAAGAATCAGAGTTAGGAAGTTGGTATCAAAACTATTAAGTTGTATGAGCTTGGACTATATCTCTACCAAATGAACAGTAGTGACACAGCTCTAAACGTAAAAAAATCAGCACAACTGTCACGTATTGTACAATCGGGTGGTAACCAAACTTTTCTTGATCGGCCTGGTTGGGCTATTCTGAAGTTCCCTAAACTGTAAGGCGAATATCGGGCAATCACTTGTCAAACCTCGAACTAGTAAAATACCATCTCGATATCACAAATTCTTCAGCTTTAAAATAACCGTGGATTTCATACGGCGTCATTAAAATACAACTTTTTGCGAAGTCCTCCTGGGAAGCCTGACGTTCCTCTGCGCCTAGTACGGAGAGAGCGATTTCCGGCATAATGACGTAACCTCGACCTTAGGTTTCTTCTGTAGGAGCCTCGACCTCAAGAGAACAGGTTGTACACGTACAGGAGTTGTTTACAACGGAAGAAGTGGACTGCAACCATCCAGTTGGGCGCTCCCACGCTCCATCAGCATGACCCTGGTAACTCACAGACTGCAGGCTTGGTAGGTCAGGCTCCTTGTGACGTAAGAAACTCCTCAATGGCATCGATAGTGATAGTGACCAAACTCTCCTAAGTGACAATCAAGGGTGTACGCGAATATACGCCGTGTACCTTCTGATTAACCTCACTCATTAGAGAACGTCTTTTGATTTTTTGCTTCTGCTTTCGTTTCCTTTTTTTTTTTTTAATTCGACCATTCTGTCAATGAGTTTCAACACTTCGGCTGCTAAAAAAAATCATTCAGAGTGTTGCAGACAGAATGAGATCCAGGTTGCGTACTGTTGAGAGCTCTGAAAATATACAAATTGTTGCGAGACATTGCGATACTAAGCCTGTTTCAAAAAGGACTTTACAACTTCAGAAGCTTATAGAAATTTATCCACATATCTTACAGGATCGGTTCAGGTATCATTTTTAAGGACAATACATCAAGTTTGATCCTTGTAGTGCCGCATTACGAAATTCACCATATACGGTATTGCATATCAAGATATGCTCGAAAATTTCCTCATTTCGCAGATCGACGAAGATGGACGCATTCACTATCAAGAAGATGGGACATCACCTCACTACCGCTTCGAGGTTCATGAGCTACTTCGTCGATGTTTTCCAGGTCGTTGGATTGGTCGTGCAGGGCCAACTGCATGACCACCTCGCTCACCAGATCTGACTCCCCTCGATTTTTTCCTGTGGGGGTTAATCAAAGATCGAGTGTTTGTTCTTCTTTACCTGCCCATCTCACTGAGCCGAGCAATCGACTTAATGCTGCAGTCGCAGAAGTACTGGCTCGTGTGTAGCAAGAAACTGACTATATGTTGGATGTCTGCCATATCACAAACGGTAGTCACATCGAACCAAAATAACTGCTTGGTAGAAACTTGATGTATTGTCCTTTAAAATAACAGGTCAACCATTTCTGTAAGATATGTGAATAAATTTCTATAGGCTTCTAAAGTTGTAAAGATCTTTTTGAAAGGCCTGGCAGATCCTACTAAAATTATGAAAGGAGACAAGTATGACGGTAAAAATGAATTCAGAAGTATCTGCAAACGTTTTAATCTAAATGAAATCTCTGTAATGTAAGGTTTAAGGGACTTGGCAAACAACCCTGAAGTCGAAGACATACCAGATAGTATGTTAACAGTGCTGAGAACAATTTCCACATTGACATACTCAACTGTAGAATGCGAGCGAGGATTCAGATTGATAAATATCATCATCACTAACTATAGATCATCACTGCTGGTTACTTATGTCTCCAGCATTACGTTCATTTATTCCCACCAGTTGACGAATAAGCCTGAGAAATATGTGAAGATGTGTCTGCAAAATCACAGTGCTCCAGCAGACATCAATTCAAGAATTTATTCTAGTGAGAAGTTTGATCATACATCCACGAGTCACTTCGGAATGTTTATTAGGTAGATGGAACCGGCTCCAGCAGAAGACTATTGTGCAATCAAAATAATTTGGTTTTCAAATTAATGTTTTATTGCAGTCTTTCTGTTTAAATAATGTGATCATTAGGGCTCGGATTTTTAGGTGCTAAAAATCGGAAAAATATTTATTTTTATGTGTTAAAAGTCGGAAAAATATGTGCCAAAAAGGAAAAATATTTAATCATGTTTTAATTATTTTATGTGAATGTAAACAATATGCAGTACTAAACAGTATAAATTATGCTATCTTGTTAACTACTGAAGAATTAATACACAATGAGATTCATCCTCAAGTTGTTCATCACAAATGACTGACGATTATCGCAGAACACTGCCTTGTACTGGAAAAAAGATCGCCCTGGCCACTGAGAAACAACATGCACTCCCTAAAGACATGTTTATGGTTGGAAACGAAAACAGAGGTAGCTGATATTTAATTAAAATTGCTTCCTGAATCAGTGTTATAACTTACAAGGCACTCCTAAATGACACATCAATGTTTGTGTGTGTTAGTTACAGTAAAATTTTTAGTAGTGACAGCTCTTGTAATTAGAGAGCAGACTGCAGTTCCGCAGGTCCACAGATAGGCAATTCTGAGAAACAGTTACCAGCTGTCACGTCCAAGCAACAGCACTGAACATTTGGGTGGTGATTAATCTGAAATGGGGCTTTTGTCGAAAATTATTTTGATGAAGACTTAATTTTTGTGTTTTTATATGAATATTTGAAAATATGCATTGGCATAAAAAATGCAAAATACCGGTATGTGTTTTTATGTGAAATAAAATTAAAAATATATGTTTAGATGACTTTGTCCAAAACTTAAAACACAATTACGAGTTTATATTACAGTACAAATAAAATATTGTTTTTACCTAAGAATCCTAGCCCTAATGACAATTAAAATATTGATTTCTTATTTTTCATCTTAAAATGCCTGTAGATTTGCCTCCTTTAGGTCAACTTAGGGAAGTTTGTTGCATAAAAGGCCGACTCACTAATTTTAGGTGCCAGGGTGATCAGACATCTGGGATTTGTCGTGTCCTAACTTAGAATACACCGGGTGAAAATTTTGGAACTAGAGCACAGTGAAATAGAGTAAGAATCTAATTTCTGTTGTTCTTTGTAATGAAATCACATATAAATAAATGCGCATGACTCACAGTTTCATGATCGGCTGACTGTCGAAACACTGTTCCGAGACCATGCCACAATGAAAAAATATAATTAATACAATACTGTTTTGCAGTATAATACTGTCCCTTTATACTTTGTGTTAAGAGAAAATAAAGGAATTTGGGGAAGAGCAAAGAAGGGAATATTTAGCCAGTTTTGGAAAGGAAACGAATTTAGAATCCAAGCCGTGAAGCAGCAGAAAATATTTAATTCCATTTATTAGCTCTAATTATAACCTGGAACCAGGCTGTTCATTATGTAGGGCTTCACGGAAAAAGTCAAGTTGTGCAAAGAATTAATTGCGTGGGAACACGCGTTATGTAACTGCAGTTACCAGGTTGTATCAGTCTCCAGCTCTTATTGTTTCTAATTGCGCGTAAAATGATGTGGTGAAGAAGTCTCTAAAAACAGTTTGTGGAGGCATTTAGGTGCATTAAGTGGGGCTTATAATTACCTCTGCGTCACCGAGAACAGGGTTTTTACTTTTAACAGGTAATAAAAGACTAGTGCCAAACCAAACAGTACTGACTGAGTAATATTTTTGGCACTCAATAAGGCATATAATGGTGGTCTTGCATTATTCTTTATTTTAATTTGTTATTTTATGACGCTTTATTAACTGATGTGGTTATATAGCGTCTGAATGAGATAAAGGTGATAATACCAGAGAAGTGAGTCCGGGGTCAAGCATCGAAAGTCATCCAGCATTCGTTCTTAATGGGTTGAAGGGAAACCCCGAAAAAACCTCAACCAGGCACCGGTAACTTGTCCCAACCAGGATTTGAACACGGGCCCGCTCGTTTTACGGTTAGGCATGGTAACCGTTACTCCACATCGGTGGACTCGAATTCTGCTTTAAGAAGCAATGGTACGTAACTTTTTCTTGCTGTAGTTCCTATTTTTTACAGCCCTTAAAAATCCCGACATATTGCCGATTCATGTTTCTTAGGTCTCTTAGTTTCGTACGTATTTTCAATAAGGCCAATGATAGGTTACAATACGAAACCTGGCATCAAATGCAGCCTCTTTATCTTCAATTTTCCTTTCATAAATGGCAATGTGGGCCCTCAAAAGGACTTTCATCTATGATATTGAATGGTGACCTATCTCTAGATAACACCGGTCATTATCAAAAAGATGGACTATAAATAAAGCGTTCGGCTCGGGTCTGGGCCGATAAAGCGCATGCATGCGCGGCATAAATAGCGACAATTTCAATGAGGATAAAATGCGTTGGTTTTTCTTATCACTATCAGTTGCTGCACAACGCTCGCACTTAGCTCTCTGAACTCTATTGAGAAAATACACATTGTTAAACATGTGGATGTGTATTCAATGCCTACCTACTTCACTTGCGTGATTTGGGTCCCGCATATTGCGGATAAATGGCACGACTGTGACCCAGTTTCAAGTTGCACACCACTTCGGCGGGCCACGCTCTGCATGATGTGTATCTTTAGAGAGTTATGTCGTGTACTAGGGTGACTGTATGTGAAAGTGTTTGTGCAAGTGTAGTGTATGAAATGAGTGAGGATGATGAAGATGAGAAAAGGAGAAGGGGAAATCCGGTGCCGGCATGTAGCCTACTCCTGACGAATAGCACCAAGGGAGCCGCCAGACTTAACGTCCCATCCGACGGACGAATCATTATCAACAGTAACATATGATGATATGATATGATATGATATGATATGATATGATATATGATATATGATATGATATGATATATGATATGATATGATATGATATGATATATGATACGATATATATTTATTCCACCAGCTTACGTCGGTAGTGACGGCCTTTTACATTTTTGCATAGTGCCATCACTCACTTGGATACATAATTTTCTGCTTACGCTTTTTTAAACATTCGGTTATTACATATGAATGACTCTGATCACTTGTTTTATTACATCACTCACCTCTGTTTCCCTCCCTTCTTTTTTCTATTTACCCTTCCCTTTCCTAGTTATCTGTCTTATTCTAACTAATCTCATTTAACTAAACAATCACTTCTCTAAACCTCTTATTACTTATTCCCACATTGTTTACATTAGTTGAACTCTTTCATAGTAATTGTTAACTTATTTATTCACTTGAATCACAAACATTCACTGACCACTTATTCTACAGTTTCATTACATTTCCATTCCTACTTTCTTTATTATATTTGTATCACTACTTACTTATTATCACTCTCTGGGTATTACTTGTATCTTATCCTTTTATTATTATTCCCTTGCCTTACCGTCTTTTCTGTCACTATCATTCTCTTCACTTTATCACTTTCCTATGTTTTGTCACTCATGCACCAACCTCTTAAGTTATAACTTTTCTGTCCCTTACTTCTTCCCACCGACATACCTCTATTAGGTGTTGCTAATGTTACTTCATCCCTTCCAGTTCTTGCAGAAAAATAACATATGCTTTCTCTTCACATGCACTGTGGAGAGATTTGGGGTTTAACCCAGGCATATTGGTGCACAATCTAGTGCTTAGAAATTGTGCATCGCCACCTCTTCTAGTCCCGAAGTAGAAATTTTACACGAAAATTTTTGACCCCGCCGGGAATCGAACCCGCGTGTTGTTAAACATTGTTAGATACATAATACAGGAACGCGTTTTCCTAGTTGGAACGCATCTGCTGAAGAAGAAATTAGTTGTGTTTAGTCAAGTCTCGGAGACGTTTTTCAGAGACTGTACGACCACTATGTCCTATTCTAAATGAATCTCCTCAAGTTAAATATCTCGGAACAATAATCGACCAACATTTACGTTGGGATAAACATGTTCTTTTTCTGTGCAATAGATTAAGAAAAATTATTCACTGTTTTGTCATCCTAGGAAATTACTTGACTGCCCATACTTTACGACTGATTTATCTCGCATTAGTAATAGCTATATTACAATACAGCATTATAGGATGGCGTAGTGCTTGAAGTAGCCTACCTCCCTCATGCCAATAACTCTGCTTCAGACAAGAATAATAATAATACGCCTTAATAAACCTCTTGATTATCCTTCAGAGCTGCCTATTCAGAATTTAAAGTATTTGACTTCCATCAAATTTATAACAATGTATTACTGAATTTCGTACATAAAAATCGAAACATATTTAATTTATATTCACATAAATATAAAACCAAAAGATAAGACGACATATGCTTGACAAATCCTAAATGTACTACAACTATAGCATATAATCACAGTAGCAACTTCGGTCCAAGGCTTTGTAACATGATAATAGATAAATTCCCAAACATACAATTTGCTAATGATCCTTATTTAAAAAAAAATCAATTAAAAAGTTGCTATTAACAGAGAAAATTTAAAGTTCAATTATTGTGATGTGTTTTTTTCTTCTTCTTCTTTTTCTTTTATTACTTTTTACTCTGTCATTCAATAAAATGTCTTAACATTAACTTATGTGGAATGCCCCCTGAGTACGAGTATGTAACTTACTCCTTCTGGAGGTGCTAGAGAGTTTTATATAAAAAATCTATATGTATCTTTGTTCTGGCAATAAAGTATTATTATTATTATTATTATTATTATTATTATTATTATTACTATCAAAACACTTTGTTGTTTAATTATTTAATAAATAAAGAGGAAAAGGTTCCGTTCTCTATTAGAATAAACGGTTTACACGGTTACTAAGAAGTAATATTAATGAGGATGAGATCCCGCCAGTACTCCGTAACTTCATACATCGCTGCACCATGTGTATAGAACGTTATTTCCTGCCATTAGGAAGTTTGGCAACCCTACTGGAGTGACTAATCGACGGAGCTCAGCTGTTCAAAGCGAGTGTGTGTGCTTTCGTACATAAGCCGTCGACGCTTCTCCGAAATTCAGGTAAGATTTCCTTCATTTATTTAAATAAATATTTCACTAGTTACGCGAACTAGCACTCGCCAGACTGTAGTGCCGTGAGACGGCAAGAACATTATCCGCGAGAGCTGGCGATCTGCTTGCGACACTGTAGTGCTGAGGGTCGGCAGGTCTCCAACCTTGCATTACGAAGTTCATATGGCGTGTAATGAGAAATGCAATATCGTTTTTCGAATGCGTCTTGCGTGACAAGACCGCACGCTAAGCTAGTGGCACGACATTCATGAAACCCTGATGCAATGTGTTCGCATACTCACCTTTCTGACTTGTGAATATCAACATACAGTTGCACCAAATATGTCTCCGTGTTGGTCATTTACTCTCACAGCGCAGGACAACAAAATTGTCTGGGACGACCTTCTGTAATTTGTAACAGGCCACGGTCATGTTATTGCACATTCCTTTAACTCCTTCAGACCTGATGTCCATTATAGTGTACAGTAGTGGCAAAAAAACTGGACCGACGGAATAATCAAAGTCCCCGAAATGAGACACTGCGCATGCCACGCCCGCATTCACAAGATAGCCAGTAATCTATTGAAATTGTTGTAGTTTCATTTGCTGACCTAGCCCATTTCGAAAGTAACTAGAAAATAAGCTGGTAAATTTCATGTTCTGGGAGTAATAAGTTAATTAAGTAGTAAAATATCGCTGCAATCGAAAAGTATTGGGAATAAATTTGAATGAGGAACAAAAAAAGTTTCCTTCCCAGGCAGGATTCGAACCACGAAAGTCTTAGTTACCAGTCTATCGTAGCTCTGGAGTGAACAAGGCTCTGAACTCAGCTACAAGGGTCGGTCCGGTTTTTTTTGTCACTACTGTATATTGTTTCTATTTTTCTTTTTTGAAATGTCTTCTATACTTTTAAATATTTTGAAAAATTCAATGTGATAGAAATGGAGAATATTATTTTTGAAACATTTCTATACCTGAATTAAAAATAAAATTTAAAATTTTGGGGCCCCAGGGGTCAAAACTGTATCCAAATTTTGATATCTTGTGAAGACTTGATTTGGGAATTTTGGATCTCCAGAATGGTTAAGTGATCAGTTTTTTTTTTTTTTTTTTCAAATTTGTTTAATATAAATTCAGGCTCCTTACATTTGCGTCAATATTGTCCATTCGATATTTGTGATATCTTTGAAACAATCTGAAATAATTTATTCATTTTCTCTCTCTCTCTCTCTCTCTCTCTCTCTCTCTCAAATTAAGTACGCATACTTTATATGGATATATATATATATATATATATATATATATATATATATATATATAAGGCTATACATTTACATGGAAAGAGAAAAAAATGGGTTTATACGTGAAAGTGAGGGACCACCTTTGTCAAAAGGTTAGTATATTGACTTTACACACTGGTAACCCGCGATTGACTCCTGGTAGGTCCGTGTGGAATTTGTGATGGAGAAGCACTGCCTGAAGGTAGGTAGGTTTTCGTGGGTTCTCTCGTTTTCCCTGTCTGAATTCTACTATTGATCCGTTAATTATAATATGGTGCTATGTAGGTCACCTCCTACGGATGTTGCAGAAGGATTTTCTCGGGGCACTCCCGTTTCCCTTTATCATTCCACCAACACTCTCCATCTTCTCCTCAGTTAATCTATTATTAAAATATGGTTGAGCATATGCTGGGGTGAAGTCTTGTAGTACGGGTTTCCGATGTGATATAGGAAGGACTTGGTATTCCGGTTCCTGGGGCTTATCAGAATGGGATCTGGCTGAGAAGGATGGTTCTCCTGTCAGCATCGCAATCATGAATGCCACCCAGGTCACCTGTTGAACTTGGACAATCATTGCACATATCACACGCAACAATGGGCCAAAACAAGTCTAACTTAAGTGCGTTATTCATCCCGTGTCCACTCTCGAAAGGCTAGGTCAACCGAGGATGCAAGCCTACACATTAAGCTCCCTCAAGCTCACCACTGTGGAGTAACAGCTTACCTGACCGTAAACGAGCGGGCCCGGTTTAAAATCCTGGTTGAGACATGTTACTTGGTTGGGGTTTTTTTCGAAGGTTTTCCCTTAATCACATGAGGCAGAAATGCTGGGTAACTTTCGGCGTTGGACCTTGGACACATTTCGTCTTCATTAGCATCATTTTATGAATCATCCTTAATAGTTACAGGTCGACCAGGAGGATATATTGAACGTGGTTCCGGGATTCACCTACAGGTGGGATGTCTGCGGGAGCTGCACAAATACCAAGAAGCCGCAGGGACTTCAATAGTGAACTGTGGTAGACCGTAAGAGTGTAGCTCCCACGAATAGATGGCGCCTTGGTGGGTAGCGGAATCGACGGCGGCGTAGCCTTCTGGTTTAAATGATACAGCAGGTTCAAGCACATGAATTGCAAACAGATGTCATCGAGGTTTTCCCCAGCCGTGCGACTGATGCCGGGTGATCTATGGCGAGTCCTCGGCCTCACTTCATTTCATACCCGTTTGGTCTGATTACCTGGTTGGGGTTTTCCGAGATTTTCCCCAACTATAAGCCAAATATCAGGTAATCTGTTGGCGAATCCTCGGCCTCACCTCTCTCACTACATCTCGCCAAAAAATTGTAATGAATTGTAAAAATTGTAATTGTAATCTTGTAAAATTTTGACTTGTACCAGATCTTAAAGCTTCATTGCTAATGTAAGACCCATGAAATAAATAAATGAAATGAAAAAAAAAAATGAAATCTGAAAAAGTTGCAGAGGTACATCACAGGGAGATGGAGGTGTGGACTCCTGCCAGAACTGGATGATGTGGCTGAATCGATACGATATCTTCAACGCCTGTCAGAGATCAACCAAGCGTGTTTGGAAAGTTGCGTGGTTCCCTAAGACGTCGAACAGAAGGATGTGTTACGATGAATGGAAGTCGCATCGATCATCTGCTATGAACAAGTAAGTTCTAACATCTCGGAAGATATTAATTTCAGGACACATGTTTATTAGAATTTTTACTTGTTTTCATGAGTTCTACCACCTCAGAACTTCTAAAATACAGAGGAAATGTAATCACTGAACAAATTCACAAATTAATTTTAAACATATGGCGGAAAGAATTTATACCAGAAGATTGGAAACAAGCTCTTATAGACCTATCTTCAAAAAGGGAGACAAATTAAAATGTGTAAATTATATTATAAGAATAGTCCTGTTAAATACCACGTACAAAGTATTTTCTAATATGCTCTTAAATAAATTAAAAACAATAACGATGCAGAACGTATTGCAGACCACAAGCTGGTTTCATGAAAGAAAGCTCAACGTTTGATCAAATATTCGCCCTGAAACAAATATTATCAAAATACTGGGAATGTAATAAAGATGTTACTTACTTACAAATAGCTTTTAGGGAACCCACAGGTTCATTGCCGTCCTCACATAAGCCTGCCATCGATCCCCATCCTGTGCAAGATTAATTCAGTCTCTATCATCATATCCCACATGCTCCGAATTAAGTGCTACTCTACGTTCAGTAACAATGTTTCTTGCATTACTAAACACGATTTTTTTTCTGTCAAGCACTTCTCCACGATCGTTCAATTTAAATCCAATTGTTTCACCGAATTTAATTCTCAAATTCTCATAGACCTATGACATAATGGAGTTTTCACTTTTTTCATAGACCACAGGACTCTGATTTTTTTCTTTAGCAAACTGAACACACAAGCTTCATCTAGAAACTCGAAAAAAGAAACTGCAAGAGAACAGCAGACTGGCCCCTGTTGTAATCGGCTTACAAAATTTTAGAAAGAGAAGAACATAGTTACTCTCTCACTTGCACACAGTGTAGCCATGGCTAAGGGATGAAGGGGCGAATTCCAGAAAAGTATGTATTTCATATGCTAGGAATACGAGCTAACAAACTTAATAAGGGTTTCGCATTATGTTTCAGTTTTTAATAGGAGTAGACCAAGTCACTGACCTGATATCTTAATCTCTTTCTGAAGTGTTTGTGCAAAGATATGCCCTATGCTACCTGCTTTGCAGTTACAAAATAACGGTATTATCGTGTTTAAAGTAAGCAATTTCTGAGAGACGAATATTATCGGAATTTTTAGCCTGAGTTTGCATTAACAAAATAATAATTAATATCAAGTACAACCAATTAATTTTGAACGACTCGATTATTCGATTAAATATTTTTGATCGATTAATCTTACAATATAAATTGATCGATTAATCGATTAAATCTCACAACACTTATATATATCCTTACTACATAGGTATTTACAGGCTATGAAACTTGTCATATTAAGAAAATGATAATAAGTTCGTTGTGTTTAAATACATTATCTTAAATTTCACATGTTTCGATCACATGACCTTCAGTTTTGATGTCGAGTTTCCAGAAATATTAGCATCCTTCACAAACACAAAATACTAACAATAATAATTCTAGAAGAAAACAGACTCACTAAAATTTAAGATCTTAGTTTCCGCACTTTCTTGGCATGTCTTTGTAAACACATAAACGGCACAGCCTTCATTATTGTACTTCACAGCTTAAGAGCCACTTGTCCCACCAGGAAGTAAGAATTCAAGATTCATCTATGATCGTAAACATTAGTTGAGTGGAAAAATTTCAGACACTCAAAACACAACTTCTTTGTGGTTTAATCAGGAATAATCTGGTCTGAAGGACTTCTGCTTCATTTAGACTCAGTCATAATGAAAAATTAAATGTGACTTCATATTACCACGTGCCAGTTTATTTTCTTACTTGTCAGCTGAAGTACATAGGAAACATTAAGCTTTGTCTGATGTTTTGTTTAAAAATATTATCTTCTTCACAATCTATAATACTTAGTACAAAATGTACTGTAATTTTATTTATTAATAGTTTTAATATTATCAGTACTATTAAATTTGTGATGGAAATCATGCTTAGCCAAAGGGGAATGCAGTATAGCACTAGTAAATCTTAAAATGAGGAAGAATGGCATAGCAAAGTATGTAATAAATACAGTACCTTGAAATTAATCTTCTCAATGTCTGCAACAAAATCTATTCCAATATATTGATAGTTCGTGTTAATATAATAGCTGAATAACAGAATCACTACTACTTGAAAACAGAAGGGATTCCAAAAGGGACATTCTTGTGTAGATTCGTCTTTCTTTATGACAACTCATTGAAACACGGAAATATTTTGATATTCCTACGTTTATTGTCTTCGAAAACATAATTATTAAAGCTTTAGGTATGGTCAACAGAAATCAGTAATAAGATATTTCAAAAGAGAAATAATATTCTCTACATATAAAACGATTAATGTAGAATCTACAGACAAGCTTAAAATATAATAAGGCTGGGTGATAAGGATATCTACTAATTAATTGGGGAGTATGACAAAGCTGTCCCATTCAGTCAATACTATTTAAGACAAAGTCACTCGAGACTGGCTGAGTTGTTCCCAAAAATGAAGGAACACCAATTACAAACCGATTTTATTCCGATGATCAGGCCATTGTAACTTCTAATGAGGATTTCTTACAAATATATTGATCTGCTCTCGAAAAATACAATTTCAAGATATCATTTCAAAAAGCTGAAGTTCTAAAGACAAATAAACCATCAAAATAAAAATTGTTACTGACAATAATTAAGTACAACGAGTATTAAATTTTTATACCTTATTTGAGTTGTTAAACAGGCTTGTTGAAACAAAATTATTGAGCATAAAATTAACAAATTTCAGAGAATTTGTGAAATCATAAAACGAACTTGGATGCAAAGAAACTATAATAGAATTCTATAGGCTATAGAGCGATGAAGCGATGATGGTTACAGCTTTAAATATGGCTCGAAATGTTGGACTCTTAACGAAACAATTAACTCGAAGAACTGAAGTAGCAGATAGAGATTATTGTTGGAAAGCACCTACAAAATTAAATTCCCAGTATAGAGATAATACACTTAGCACAAATAAAAATGGTTTAGTTGTTGAGAGAATACCATGAACATTTATTTCGGTTGGCGGAGAATATAGCACCACGAATTGCATTGGACTATACACAGTCCCCACAGTCATGAACGTCCAGAAATACGATGGCGAGATCAATTTAGACGAAACGAAGTTGAAGCAGCAAAGGACCAGATGTAATTGTAATTTACCTTTTATTTAACGACGTTCACAACTCTTTTTTCTCTTTCCGATCATTTTCAGCATCATTCTTTCTTCAGCCATTCTTTTCAATACAGCTTAATTTATTATTCTGTCTGTCCATTTCACACGCTCCATTCTTCTGCATATCCACATTTTAAATGCTTCTAGTCGTTTCTCTCCACTTCGTCGTAATGTCCATGCTTCTGCATCATAAAATGCCACACTCCACACAAAGCATTTTACTAATCTCTTCTTTAGTTATAGGTACCCTGTATATTACGAGTAATTTCACCAGACTGCTTTCACATTCTGATCCTAGGATATATATGTTTTGTCCCTCTCGCTGTGATTATTGTAATCCATAAGATTTAACAATAAAGATCTTGGTTTGTTTTGCGATCTTTCATCAGATGATTTCCTCCCTGTGATAATATATCTGGCAATTTTCCATAGTTCGACTGGTGGCGACGAAATAGTTATAATCATCTATAAGAAATTTAAATTTCGAAGGAATTCAATGCATTCAATATCCTTCATGTAGGTACATACGTATTATTATTGTTTTTTTGAGTAGTCAAATTCGAAGAAAATGTTATTGTAGTAGACAAAAAAAATAACCCATATAGAACCAGTTGTATGTAGTAAATATGTCATTAAAATCATGATTTTAATTTGATTCTAATCTAAAGAGCGAGTCAATTTGCCTATTATATATTAAAAATAGAAATATCTACAGAAAATACTCCTACCTTTGTTAATGCGAGCTTGCTCTTGTACAAGAACCATTTTCTTTATATTACAGAACACCTTAACAATACTTTCAGTATATCGTTAATATTATTCTTTCATATTATAAAACGTAACAATAGTGGAAATACAAATCTTACAAGCATCCTAATTAATACAGTGTTGGTACCTGTTACTTTAAGTATATATATATTTTTTATTTTACTTGGTTATTTAACGACGCTGTATCAACTACGAGGTTATTTAGCGTCGATGAGATTGGTGATAGCAAAATTATGTTTGGCGAGATGAGGCCGAGGATTCGCCATAGATTACCTGACATTTGCCTTATGGTTGGGGAAAACCTCGGAAAAAACCCAACCAGGTAATCAGTCCAAGCGGGAATTGAACCCGCGCTCGAGCGACTGGTGCTACGTTAAAAATATTATACTCTGTCTAGCGATCAGTATGACAATAATCTGCTGCAAGCTGCGGTGTTACAGAACACAACAGTTTAGAAATTGTGCCTGCACTGTATGGAAATAATACGCAGAATAAAGGGAACTGAAATGGAGTTTTTATTAGCCCTGAAAGATGAATAAATAAATATTATGTCGACATAAACCGTTAATTTAAAAAATGTTAGAAAATAAGACTCTTAAGGCAAATTGATCGTTTTACTGCATTATGACTCGTATTCCACCCAGACACAAGTCCGTAATACTAAATGAAAACTTAAGCTTTTCTTTTTGGTAGCTCGTCAGAAACAAATATTGTAAATAGGAAGTGACTTACTGCACTGAAAAATTGTGAAAATAAAAATAATTAAAAATTTTACTTTATACGCTAAACTTTAGATCACCTGCGGCCCGGTGAAAATGTAATCAGAAACTTAGTTTTTTTTTACTGCTTTTAGTACAGACTATAAGGCAACTTTCGTACATCTTACGTTTTGAATTTCGGATTTTTTTTCTATACGCCCTGTGTAAGCTTAATCCTATAATGTCGAATTTCGGAGTTTTATAACTTCTTTTGGGAAATACAAATACGAATTTTGAAATAATGATGATGATGATGATGATAATAATAATAATAACAATAACAATAATAATAATAATAATAATAATAATAATAATAATAATAATAATAATAATAACTCACGTGTTCGGCTAAGTGGTTTCTAAACATTATTTTTCTATGAATTTCAAACGTTGTTTAGGAATTTTACTGTGATTGCAGTAATAGCAAGTGTTTGGTAATTTTGCATTTAGGCCTATAATCGGATTCAGGGCATACGGATGAGTAAGAATTACCAACTTTTATTTCGGACTAAAGAAAGATTATAATTGTGTGTTGTTCAGTGTAATCAAACTTCAGTACGATACTTTACTTTTGCACCATTTTTACCTCAGTGTCTGTTCTAGGAATAACACGATGTAATTGTAGATTATTCGACGGAGAGCGTTACATTTGGTGCACCATGGAAGGTGACCTAGAGCGCATCAATGTGATGATTATGATAATTAATGTAGCAATGATGGAATTCCGGTAGTTGGGGAAACGGGAGTATCCTGCAAAAAACTCATACCACCTAACACAGTTTTTGTCCAACACAAATTCCACCTGGATCCACCGGGAATGCGAACCAGGGTTATCAGTGTGAAAAGCCGACGCTTTAGCCGTTTGGACAACGGTGTTCTTTATAGGTATGTTTTCTTTGAATTCCTTTTCATTTTACTTTACTTAAGATAGTGAAAGTTTGGTATAGTTTAATGACAATGAGTAAAAACGAAGGCAAATCTACTACACGTCCTGATATATTTGTTATTTGAAATTTATGTAATATTTAATCACATAGCAAGTATGAAATTTCAAATAATTATACTAAAGTATGAATTATTATATTAAGAGTCAGAAGGAATAAGAGTTCAATTCAGTTGTAAAAAGTATGTAATGTTGAGGTATCAGTTATGTCTCAGTGAAAATACATATTTTGTCTGTACTTTTCCATACAGAGAAACACAAATATTATTAAATGACGAAATATATAAGTAATAAATCAAATCACATTATTATTTTCTGCTAGACAATAAAAAGAAACCAGTAATATTTACTAGTTGTAATATACAGCTTCAAAGTGAAACGACTTGCTGTCAGCTACGCGTTTTAAATATTGCCTAAAGGATACAAAAGCAAACATAAAATAAGAGGAATGTTAAGTAATAAACAGGTTTGCAGCTGGTGACCGCAGACTTATTGCAAAAGACAAATACAACTACTTCCTGCATATCACCAATTTCGATCACTGAATGGAAGTCTTCGGTAGAAGACAACAATTAAAGAAATACAAGTGTAGATGTGCAGTCAATTGAGAAGTCCGAGTCTAGCGTCAGAGTAAATCCCACATCCTTTTCCAATGACGAAGATATGAACAATCGAAGAAAAAGAGAATGAGTGGACCAGAAAAGCTAGCAAATGGGCTGAAAATCGAGCAAATGGACGGACAAACTAGTAAATTGACGGGGAAATCTAGTAAATGTACGGGAAAACAAGTAGACGGTCAAAAGAGAAAATGGAGAGGCGAAGAAGAATATGGACGGGCAAAGAAGAATATGAAAGGGTAAAGGAAAATAAAAGAGCAAAGGAGAATATGGACGGGTAAAGGAGAATATGAAAGGGCAAAGGAGAATATGGACGAGCAAAGGAGAATATGAAAGGACAAAGGAGAATATGAAAGGATAAAGGAGAATATGGACAGGCAAAGAAGAATATGATAGGGTAAAGGAGAATATGGACGGGCAAAGAAGAATATGAAAGGGTAAAGGAGAATATGAAAGGGCAAAGGAGAATATGGACGGGTAAAGGAGAATATGAAAGGGTAAAGGAGAATATGAAAGGGCAAAGGAGAATATGGACGAGCAAAGGAGAATATGAAAGGGCAAAGGAGAATATGAAAGGGTAAAGGAGAATATGGACAGCCAAAGGAGAATATGAAAGGGTAAAGGAGAATATAGACGGGAAAAGGAGAATATGAAAGGGTAAAAGAGAATATGGACGGGCAAGCGTGAATATGGACTGGCAACGAATAAATGGATATGCAAACGAGCAAACGGACGTGCAAACGAGGAAATGGGCGTGCAAACGAACGAATAGATGGGGAAACAAGCGAATGGATGGGAAAATAAGCGAAGGGAAGGACAAAAAATAGATGGGAAAAGAAGCGAAGGGAAGAACAAAAATAAATGGGAAAACAAGCAAATGAGTGGACAAACAAGCAATTGGGCGTACAAAATATCAAATGAACGTATAAAATATCAAATAGAAAAACGAGCGAATGGATGTGTAAACGAGACTGGATTGACAAACAAGCGATAAATTTACAATCTATTCACCCAGTACAATATTTAAAGTTTTACACCAATCAGTTATACAGAGTGATTCAAAACCTCTGCGACAAACTCTGAGGGGTGATAGATCTAACAATAAGAAATCATTTTTATTAAACAACCTATGTCTTTTGACGCGTCGTTTCGAAGTTATCGCTGAAAATGTTTTTGCGCGGGCGTACGTCAGTGTATGCGAATGTGTGCACCCCTATTTGTTTCTTGAGATGTTTGTAAGAGAGAAGAAGGGTTGTTATTGTTTGTTTACGTTCAATGTTCAATACCTTTTCCTTTCAGTTCAGTCTAATCATAAAATGGAAATGGATGTCTACACTTTTCCCTAGTTAGCCAACATGGAAGAACATGGCTCGCGGAAAGGAAGAAGAGCTCTCCACATGTACCAACAACAGTTTCAAAATAGAAATCACCCTCACCACACAATGTTTGCTCGACTTTATCAGTGCCTTCGAGACGCATTGGTGGATGACCGCGGTAGACATCCATTCTCAATTAATGATTAGACTGAACTGAAAGGAAAAGGTATTGAACATTAAACGTAAACAAACAACAACAACAACAACCCTTCTCGTCTCTTACAAAAATCTCAACAAACAAACAAAAAGGAGTGCACACATTCCCATACATTGACATATGCTCACGCAAAAAACATTTTCAACGGTAACTTCGAAACGACGCGTCAAAAGACATAGGTTGTTTAACGAAAAGGGTTCCTTATTGTTAGATCTATCACTCCTCAGAGTTTGTCGCAGACGTTTTGAATCACCCTATATAGCAGTACACTATTGCTTTATAAACTCATTCATTACTGCAATGTGAATGACCACAAATGCAAATATAACACTCTGATATACAGTACACTTCGGACCTCAGTATCCAATCTCACTTCGTTCAAGACTGCGCTGATATTTCCGTATGCATGTTTTATCGCTGCAGACTTCATCAAGTACCACAGATTATTGCAGTCACAAGTAATCCACAGTACTCAACCTTTACATAGGCCTAGTGATACTAGACACATCTACGAGAAGTATCGTCCTCGACATCTTTAGTAATAAGAATTCCGATATAACGCGAACAATTCCATTTTCAACAGTCGGAGACTAGAAGATGAGTAGAACAGGCTCTACAGACTATTGATCAGAATGTTAGTTCTGTGTTAACATTCATACACTTCTCTTTACAGAGACATTTCTAACATTGAACTACACAGATCATGCAGCTATTAGTGTTTCATTATCGTAACTTCTTAACAACAATAAAGACATAAATAGAGTTTACTGTTTATTTCTGCAATATAAGAATAAGTGACACTGAGCAAGAATTCCTGATTCTATTCTCAGACTATAGAACCGCCTTCCCTCACAGTGAAAAGTGTGGGAATGTTTTCCCTGGAAGGAAATTTGTGTCATGATATTGGAGTCCAAAACAGGATGATTTAAAGAACGAGAATGTTAAAATGAAGGTTTAGTGTAAGAATAATAATAAATTACTACTACTACTACTACTACTACTACTACTACTACTACTACTCACTCTAAAGTTATGATAGACTAATTAGCATCTCCTGCACCCATTATTGAGTGGTTTTCCTCGTTCTTCCAGTTTCTCTAGTCTCAAGGTCTTTTCGCAAGTCTGCCGTGAGTCATTCTTAAAAACGTGTTGTATAGGATTTTTTTCTTTTTGTGTAGCCTATGTTATGTTCTTCTACATAATATGTTAAGCTCTGATGGTATATCTTCGTGTTTTACGTAGATCCAAGACTCTAATCGTATTTTCTAGATCCCTTCACTATTCTTAAAAAGTAATTTTCGCTGCTTGATTATTCCTCTTTTTATAATTTTTCCCATAATACAAATTTCTCTTCTATAATTTTTAGTTGGTAATTTAACGACGCTGTATCAACTGCTCAGTTATTTAGCGTCGATGGGATTGATGATAACGAGTTGGTATTTGGCGAGATGAAGCCAAGGATTCGTCATAGATAACCTGACATTCGCCTTTCATTTGGAAGAAACCTCGGAAAAAATCTAACCAGGTAATCACCCCAAGTGGGAACCGAATCCACGCCCGAGCGCAATCCGGGATCAGAAGGCAAGCGCCTCGGCCTACTGAGCTATGCGGCAAATGGAGCTCCGGGCCCCTGGGGCTTATAAGGCTACTCGTTTGTAGAAGAGACCTAGCTCTATCAAGGGCGGATGGTCCACCTCTCAGCGTCGACTGATGAGAAAGGACTTTGGGCTCTGGGTCCCTGAGGCTTATCAGGCTACTCGTTCGCAAAATGGGACTAGTTCTATCAGGGACTGAGTCAGGAAGGCGAATTCACGAATGTCACTCGGGCCACCTGTCGGATTTGCATAATCATCGCATATATATGGCCATGGATGGGCAACTCGTGCTCACGAAGTGTTGAAAACCTTGACGCAAAGAAAGACAGACGGAGCCAGACGCAGCAGTTACAAGTTGTTTGTAGTTACGCTACAGAATCACGGTGAGATGTGGCGGCTCGTGCAGATGGTTATGACGTCTAATCCATGATTTGTATTTCAGAATGACGCATGGTAGAGTAACAAACTGTAGCTAAACACACATACTAAAATTCTATTGTTGCCAAGCTTTCTTAATAATTAGAATACGAGTAATTATGTAATACTGAAAACATAAACTGAACACAACCTTTTCAAGCTACACAAATAAGCCAGTGACTGCAACACCTATTTATTATTACACCATTCGTTAATTTATATTTGTCTTAATTGAAACATAAAACATGAGAGATTACAAGTGTTTATACATTAAAGAGCATTCCTCTATTTTCAGAAGATATTATACTCTACTCCTAAACAGTCACAAATTCAAGGAAGTAATTGTTTTACATGTCACGGAAAATGAAATGAACTTACTCCTGAGATCTTCCTGTACGTTTGGAAGTTTAACACTCTTTTCTTGCATTAAAATCTGGTTCAAATTTGGAAGCATTATGTGGAATTCTTGTCCACTGTCACTATCTCTCCAAACCTACCAATGAATTCTGTTGTAAGGTCTTGGAGAAGAGCCTTACATTTATTAAGATTTTCTTCATCACTCTTCACGAGAGTTTCTAGTGAAGGAAAGTGGGGAAAGTTGTTTATGTTCCGCTTGATACTGCCTCATTTTAAATATATCTACAAATACTTTAGCTGATCGACCATATGTCGCGCAATTCTGCAACTCGCGTGCACAACGTGCTCATTACATGTGATATCGATCTCACCTTGCTGATATCTCATTTTTCCTTTTAGTTCTTCTAAAGCTTTCTCTTGCAGGTCCATACAGTATTACTTTACCAAACCTTCCGCCATATCTATTTGTAAAATGTCTCTGATAGTTAAAATGTTACGCGTAAGAAAGCGTAGTAGAACATAAAATACTCGCATATATAACTTTACCTTCCTTCTTATCAAAAAGTACTTTTTTCCACTCGTCAATAAAAGGGAAACGATCTGATCGGATTTTACTGTTTCGCTCATAACGAGCCGCCGCTTACTGCAGACTCGAGAGAACTTAGTCTTACAAGACCCGCGTAAAGCACTACAGATAGAACAGAGTTCGTTCTGCCTGACTGAGGTTGTGTTGACGGTTTGAGAGCACGAGTTGCCCACCCATGTATAGTGAGCACAATGGGTCAAAACGTGCCTAAGTGTATGGATCCATCTCGAGTCCAGCCCTCGTTAAGCCAAGCCAAGCCAAATCCCTTGTTACTTTTTCGCACTTGACGCAGCTCAATGACAATTTGATAGAGTGGAGTAGAATCACTTTTTGAGACTATACAGTATACAGATCTTATGCAGGGGAGAAACATCGTCACCTCCCTACCTTGGAGTCGAAACTGGGTTCACCGAATTTGTAGTCTGAAACATTGCTACTACAGTCACAGTGGAGAACAATCCAAATGAGTGAATTTTCTTTTCTCTGATAATTTATGCCGCCCCTTTTACAATTAGCAGCCACACTTGAAAGGATGATGAGTAGGAAATTGACATTTCATATATACGTCTCGTGGAGATGGTTGACTTCGGTAGAATGAGAGGCAAAAACGTACAGGAGAGCATCTGAATGTCTGTATCGCGAGATTTATTTCAATTTCGGATACAACCTAACATTTCCTTCACTAACTGTACGAATTTAACGGATATTAGGTTCATGAAAAGAATCCCTCACGCAGAACAAATTTCTCCGCTTTTTGTCAAGACTATTTCACAACAAAATGTTATATTATAAAGTCTCATATAATGAATTCTGAAACGACCTTCATGGCAAAATAGCGCACAGATAGTTTTTCTACGAAAATGCGGTTGTTATTTCTTGTTCCATTCATATATCTGTGTCATTAAGATGATGATATTGATTACATCAACATTTCGTAAAACACAGTTGATTGTTGTAATGTAATTCAAATAGTGCCTTAAATAAGTTGATATAGCTACTGTATGCGAAAGATAACAATATTCGAGAGATTATCAACACGCAAACTTCGATCAGTGTTTGCAAAGAAATAATAATAATAATAATAATAATAATAATAATAATAATAATAATACTTTATTCATTCATTCATTCATTTATTCATTCATTAATTCAGTCATTTATTTATTTATTTATTTATTCATTCAGTCATTTATTTATTTATTTATTTATTATTAATATTTGTGCTGAACAACAGCCAGAGGCCATAATTATAGTTCAGCACAATACACAAACAGAAGATACAGAGGTGCAAAAATAAATAATATCTTAAATCGAGAAAAACATATTATATAAATAAAATTGAGAACAAGGGCAGTAAATACTAATAATCAAAACGAAACTATACTGTAAAAGGATCTAAATTGTGCCCATGCAAATTGGTATATTTTATGCATCTACAGACTAGAGAAAGTGATTTTGAATTTCTGTTGTAATTTTTTTTTTTTAATCTTAAACCCTTTGTAGGAATACGAAAGTTGATGTTGTTTATGATAGACTCATATCAATATCACTCTTGATAACTTTGCAAAAAAATTTATAATAAAGATTTTTACGTCTAGAATAAAGGTTACAACAGTTAAAATATTTACCGGTAATCTCATAATTGAAGTCAGAGGAATTGGGTATAAATCGAAAAGCACATAAGGAAATAAATTTTCTTTGAATATTTTCCAATTTAACCGAATCAGTTGAAGTAATGGAATTCCAGGCTACAGATGCATATTCAAGTTAGGTCAAACCAAAGTAAAGTATAGAATTAATAGAGACTCAGGAGTAGAAAAAGTATAAGTTACAAAGAATAATAATAATAATAATAATAATAATAATAATAGTAGTAGTAGTAGTAGTAGTAGTAGTAGTAGTAGTAGTAGTAGTAGTAGTAGTAGTAGTAGTAGTAGTAGTAGAAGTAGTAGATTTTATTTAACGATGCTTTCAACTAGAAAGGTTATTCCGCGTCGAAATACGCCTGTCGTACGCACCGAAGTTCAAGGCTTTTGACAGACGTTGCATGCGTTCAGTTCTCCTCAGTCTATGTGAGCTACTGAAGGGATTAGGTCTACTCTTCAAAGGGTTACATAGTGCAAGTTATGTTTTTTCTAATTGTTTCATAACACTGAAGGGATTACCCATTCGTGCGTAATGTAGTGCAAGCTACTATTCTTTTTATAATTGTTTGAGAATTGTGTATATCGTATTGTAGCGAGTTTATAAAGTTTTAAGTTATGCAAAAAGTGAAAGCTAATATCCGAAAAGTCATTTTCAACATTTCGCAAGAAGGAATTAATCGCGTATATTAGAACAATCATTGGAGATGTCAAAATGTCTATGGCCTTCTCGTCCACCCGGTTTGACAGCTCCAGATTTTTTCTCGTGGAGGTCTTTGAAATAGAGGGAGTTCTCTCACAGATTACTTGATATTTCAGAGCTGAAAAACAAGATTCGGCATAAAATTGAACACATTGGTCAGGTGTTATCTGTCCATGTCATCACAAGGTTCCAGAAGCGACTTCAGCAGTCCTTGGAGGAGGTCACCTGGAAGGATGTGATTTTTAACACTCACTTCAAATTGTGTGAATAAGGAATATACAAAGGTACAAATAAGCTAGTAGGTAGTTTAAGGGTCATTTTCCAGAAAAGGTAAATTTTGTAAGTAATGTTTTCCGAAATTTACAATTAGGTTAAAAATGATTTTTGTATGTTTTTGTTTTAGTATTTATTAACTTTATTAAACTACATTATTCGTCTAGATCAAATGTTGGTATTTTAGCATTAAATCTACTTTAAATATATGTCGCGTGATTACATACGTGACAGTAGTCTTTCTCGTGCTCAACTTTTGACTTTCTCTTCTTCTATCAGTCTTCGTCGTTTTATAAATATTTTAATATACGAATAAGAGAACAATTTATGCAACAAAAAACCGTACAAAAATGCATTAACCTAACGTTTTGCAACTGTTGGTCTAAAACATAAGTCAACTTTTGTCCTAAGTTGTTCAATTTTTTATTAAAAAACCTGAACTAACGAAATTCATCAATGACAAATTAAAAAAAAAATAATTATGTATATTATTTAATTTATTTTGCATGATTCTCTTAAAATATTCCTTCCTGTGAACAATGTTTTCATTATGTACCTGTTAATACTGTATCTGTAAATTTTATGTTTTTAGCCACAGTTATAGGCCTAATAATACTAGAGCTAAACAATTAGTAGTAATGTTGAATTGCTCCCAAACACGAGCTCTGCTCATTGGGTGGCGCTAGAATGCAGGTGACTACTATTTAGCGCCGATGGAAGTGGTGATAGCGAGATGGTATTTGGCGAGATGAGGCCGAGGATTCGCCATAAATTACCTGACATTTGCCTTACGGTAGGAGAAAACCTCGGAAAACCCCAACCAGGTAACCAGCCCAAGCGGGAATCGAACCCGCTCCCGAGCGCAACTCCGGATCGGAAGACAGCCGACTGAGCTATGCCAGTGGCTATGCAGGTGTTTATAAAGCTTTATGTTTTTCGTTTGTAAATCTACCTCTATAATATTCCGAAGGCTGGTTGAGTGGAAGAGAAGGCCTTATGGCCTTAACTCTGCCAGCGAAAATAAAACATTATTATTATTATTATTATTATTATTATTATTATTATTATTATTATTATTATTATTAATTTCAAATAAATTTGATTTTCTTTTTAAATTAACGTTTAATCACGTCCGTTGTTTAACTGTCACATTCGTAAACATAGTATGCTAACGGATGAGAAGTCCATGGACGTGACGAGTTTACTTAAAAGATTCCGTGAAATTTTGAGGTCGTAAAGTTTTTCTTTTGAAGTACGCCTAATTCTAAACCCACGGACCCTACTTATTAAATAATTATGTAAAAGCAACTATTTATTTAATATTTAGAAAACTCACATGTCCACAGACGTGACAGGATGATCTTGGCAAAATCAAAATCTACTATTTGAATAGAAATTATTTCGCCAGTATATTAAACAATAACGAAATGCTTCCAATACAATATGGCTGACCGGTAATAAGCAAGGCGTGGATTAATCACTCATCTGCATTCCAGTGGTTTTTCTATAAAGTAATAGATTTGTCCACCAATGTGACTGAAATTCTTGTGACAAGTCTGTTATAAATCTCCTTTTCAGGCTTAACTTGATGTCCATGGACGTGGAATGAAATGGAATCGGAATGAAATTTACCGGAGAGGCACTGTGGTTCAGCATTGCGACCTGTTACAATCTATTGCGCTAACCCTCACGCTAGGCGCATTCCCAAACCCACACTGGCGGACTACACTAAGGTTCGCTGCATACCCAGGTTTCGAGCAGGCAACCTCACTCATCCCTAGACCAGCCCCCTCCGTGCGTCGTTAGTCGGCGATCGGGAAATGCTATGAAATGATGACGAACTGGAGAAATGGTGATGGAATGACGTACATGCCTAATATGAGAAAAACGGGAGAACCTCGAGTAAAACCCCAACTGCGACGTTGTCCTCCACAAGTGTCACTATGGATTTTTCAATGAAAAACCCCAGACCTGACCGAGACTTGAACCCGGGCAGCCTGCATGACAGACTGGAGGTCTGTCCAATCAACCACTGCAGGGGTGATTTTTTGCGTACTTTGACAACATGTAATTGTAGGAAATGGAATTAATTTACAATTTTAACTGTTTGTGTATGTTCATTTAATTTTGCTTTTAATTGCAGTATAAATACTAAGTATTTATGGTTATACTCGTAATTTGCGGAGAAACGTTATTGTGGAACTAAAATGTACCTTTTCAAGATAATGACTTTTAAGGGGATGGCGCTACTGAAAATATCAGTTTTTGAAGAAATTTCATGTTTTTTGTTTTTACTCTAAAAATATTTTACTTACAAGCCATGCAAATATAATATAATATGTGAAATAAATCAAATTCTGATTTTTGAGTTTCAAAAAACGAAATTTTGAACATTACCCTTGCTTCATATGCTAAATTCCAATGCTCCATTACCACAAGCTGTCTTTCAGCTATAATATGCACTATAAAAACATAGAAAACTCTTGTTTTAGATTCCAAAAAACGGTTTCCAAAAATAAACATGTTATTTTCAAATTTTATTTTTTTTAAGTTATTTCTTGACTTAGGTCATTGAAATTTTCCAGATTAATTCATAATCATGATCATAATATGCTGTTAAAATTTCAATACATTATCTCTTAAAATGTAGAAATTAGAAAATTCAGTAGCGCATCCCCTTAAATATACAGTATATTTGATTCACTCCTTAAGTTTTATCACGCTTTAGAAATAGTCAGCTGAAAATGCCTGAACTTGTACAACTTATATGAATGAAGGAATGTGCTGAATGTTTATGGTGTTGTGACATACGTTTCCATTAGAGTACGAACAGAAGCTAAACTTAGATTCTACGTATTGTATGTTTCGCAGAGTTGTGTGGCAATATTTGTAAACGCAATTCTCTTTCGAAACAATCACTCACAATTAAGAATGTGGAATTACAAAAAAATTGCAGGGTTATAAATCTTTTAATTTGTCATAAAACTGCGTCAGATATTCGACAAACTGATCAGGAAGACACCCGACATTAAAGCCGGTGAGGAGGGATACAGCAGCACTAGTATGAATACCATTATTTACTTCTATGCCGCACACTAGTATAAACAAGCAAAGGGAAAACTCCAACATTGGCAGAGAAACTCTCAGCAACCCTGCCGTGGCTGAGCGGTCAGACTTTCAGCCTGTCACGCAAGCGGTCCGAGTTCGAGTCCCGGTAAAACCTGGGATTTTTAATTGAAAAATCCATATCGACACTTTCGGCGGTCAAGGTACAGTTTTTTTTTTCGGGATTCTACCGTTACCCCATATTAGGCATCTACATTATTCCGTCAACTTTTATCCATTTCGTCATCATTCCATAGCATTCCCCGAACACCGGTTGGCAACGCACGGAAGGGTTGGCCTAGGGACGAGTGGAGTTGCCTGATCGAAACCTGATATGCAGTGAACCTTAGTGTAGTCAGCCGGTGTGGATTTGGGAATGCGCCTAGCTTGAGAGTTAGAGCCATAGAGGTTGAAAGGTAGTAATGCTGGGCTGTAGTGCCCCCTCCCGAAATTCCATTCCAGTCCACTCTCAGCATATAGCCGATCCCACCTCCCACCTCTAGTAATTCGCATATTTTCCCCATTTACTGTTAACGTGATCGGGTAGAAGTTCGTATTCACGAAGAAAGATGACATCAACAAATAATAAAATAAATTAAAGTTTGATTGGAGATATTTGGTGAAATTCTAAGCTTTTTTCTTTAGAAGCAATAATTCATTATCGTCCTCTTTGGACGAGTAAGTGTTGTACTGTCCGACCGACTTAGTGTTCGATACTTGTCCATCCATCAGAGAACTTTTGCAATCAATTGTAGATAACTTGAAATGATAGGCACTGCACTACAGGACAGTATTTTTTCATAAATATCCTTTAATTCCAGACTCTTTGTCCAGAAAAATCGCACAACGTAGCGGTGCTCGACAGTGGTAGGCCTGCAAAGTTGCCGCCATATTCCTACTGCTGCTTCTTTGTTTCTTCTACCCACATCGATCTCTTTGACATCTGGATGATATTGCCATTCAGCGGTGATAACTTCAGGCCTCTCATTCAGAGATGTTGGTCGCCACTTCGATTTGTATCTTACTTATTGACTCGCCTGTACATATATCTGAATTAGATCCTACCCGACCGAAAAGGATAGGATTTTGAGATGACAAATTTTAAGCGAGGTTTTAGGTTATTTACATCGTATCACAGATGTAGAGACAGACAACGTGACAGGGTTACACTTTTATCTTGTGTGATCTACAGTTGACGTTCTATTCGTGATTCAAAACTAGACCTCGAAGACTGCTGAAAATGCATTCTAGTAATAAAAATTGATACTAAACGAGATAATGTTCTTTTCGATATGTTGAAACAATACAATACTGGTATTGATAGTTATATACATTTTCGTAATGAGTATAATACCAATATATTAATAAGATATCGATAAGCGATTTTACATTTTCTTTATCCATACATGACTATATCACATGCTGACCACACGAAGCCTGCATTCTAGTTGAATGATCGTTCACCTCTGTTGAGGCATGTGGGCAAGAGGTCAGCAGTCGACTGGTCGGCCTTGGGCCTTCATGGGTTGTTGCGTCACGGGTTACTTTAATAATAATAATAATAATAATAATAATAATAATAATAATAATAATAATAATGGTTTATTTTACGCATGACTATCAGCTTATACGCTATAACCTGAGGAAAAAAGATATGATTTGTGGTTTTCATTCGAGAAAACGGGGAAAAAACACACTGCTGTTAGAATTATTATTTCGTCAGAAAAACTACAGCAATTCCAAGGAAGAGAACTGAAGTCTGCATGTTGCTCCCGACTAAAGCTGAAGCACGTCAATACAATGATACAAATAAGCATTAATAAGTAGTACACTGCTCTATCGATATAGGTCATGCCAAAGTTTATCTGCTTAGATATAACACGTGGAGCAAGTCCTCTGCAATCGGCAAGCATTATGTTTAGGTAGAGCATGAAAATCATACGGGAATGGATATCTAAGAGTAGTTAATTCATCATAAAAAGTAAATCTGATACAACGTTAATACAAATTAGTTTTATTTCCTAGAATACATCTATACTTAAAATAAATAAATAAATAAACATTTACTTATTTACTATAAGCAGTTAACTAAATAAATAAGTGAATGGATAAATAACTAACGAATGAATGAATGATATTGTTGATGTAAAGGGAAAAAGAAGTGCTGTATCTCCAATTAAATGTGGTATTCCTCAGGGCTCTATTCTTGGTCCATTCTTGTTTCTTATTATGATAAATGACTTGTCATACAATGTGTCGGCCAAAACTATAATGTATGCTGACGATACAACTTTTGTTATCACACATAATAATATTGCTGAGTTAGATTTTATGAAGCAAGCTGTATTTGCTGAAATAAGAAAGTGGTTTTCAATTAATTGATTTATTGTTAATGATGAAAAAACTCATGTGTTAACTCTAAGTTTGAAACAAACCCAAAATAATGAATCTGTAAAGATACTGGGTATGTATCTGGATCCTGAACTAAGGTAGAACAGCCATGTCAGTTATGTATGTAAAAGAATTTCTAGAGTAATTTATCTCTTGAGAAGTCTCATGTACAAGATTCCCAAACATTATTTAAAACAAGTTTACTATGTACTATTTGAAAGTGTTATTAGATATGGATTACTTTTATATGGAAATAGTTCGGACCTTCCAAACATTCTGTTACTGCAGAAAAAGACAGTTCGTATTTTAACAATGTCACCACCCAGACTATCATGTAGATCTCTTTTCAAAAATGAAAAGATTATGACAGTTTACAATCTATATATTTTTGAACTTTTAATGTATGTAAACAAGAATATTACTAATTTTACAAGTATAGTAGATCTGCATCGCTATGAAACCAGAAATAATGATCAATTAAACGTACCACTTGTCAGGTTGCAAAAACACAATCAAGCTATGTAATTACTGCAATAAAAGTATATATTAAGATACCAACAAATATAAAGGCACTTAATGAAACACAATTTAAACTTCAGATTAAGAGATGGCTACAAAATAATCCCTTTTATAATATGAATGAATTTTTTGAAAATGATGTAGTGTTTTAGTTAAATTTTATTATTTTTTTACTCTTTTAATATTTTAAATATTGACACATTGTTTTTTATATTATTACATTGACGAGGCCTCTTGCATTCTTGTACCTTCAGGCAAATAAAGATATGCATATGAATATATGATAAGGAAATAAATAAACAAATATTACCTTGAACTCTCCAGAAATATTCTCAATATTTGCGCCGTTTTCAAGGCGTTTAATAATATTTTACTTTTCAGAAATACTTAGACGTGAACGTGAACGTGTTTGTGAGATGATGCTTTACCGGTATGCGAGGGCTTGGGTTCTCGTCACAACAGACCACGTTGATCTGTTTTGCTGCTTTCCTTAGACTCAAACGCAGTCTACTAAATCGACGGAGCAGTGTACTGATTATATTGAGTTGATGTAAAATTTTATAGTAAACGTTCATTGTTCCTAGTATTTTTATGAATTGTCTCAATGTGCCTTTCAAAAACTCGTAAGTATTTGTACCCCAAAAGTACCTTATCGATATATACTTATCGATATTTATTTTCTAATTGATATAATATAGAAATCGGTAACATGCCGACATTACATCGATATGTTATTGATAAGCACACCTTCAAGTAAAATACGACGAGAAACGAAAGAGACTACTACGAATAATCAATTTATGGCATTCAACAGGAAAACGAAATAGAAATATATCTGTAAAGCAATGCAGCACGTATCATTTTCGAAGAGTGTTTTTTGTGAAAAAGCTTTATAGATACCGATGCGTATTGTTTGACAGACTCATATCAGTTATCATTCTACAAAAAATGGATCTATTGGTCCAGTTCATCCTTCTTTTTGTGAGGAATTTGAACAAATGTCAGACATTCATAAGTAGCGGGCTCTCTAATCCTGTAGTCAGCACAGTGCAAAACTACCACTTGATGTAACACAAGAGAGGGGCACACACCCAGTTCCAGCGGAGAGAGATAAATCCCTACTTCCTGAACTGGGTCTGTAGCTTAACATGCTGTCACTGCGAAGGATATACGTCAATTTTCCACATAATTCATTTCTTTGTCTGTAAAGTTATTCATCGTTGGATTTTAATACAATTTGTCAGTTATAATATGAAAATGAAAAATACGATATTTTGCTTACTACAGGAATGGAAAAATTCCGCGGATGTGATTCCAATTAAGCTTGTTTCAGTATGTTTATATAATCAGATTTAGAACCTACACATACTACGGGAAGGAATAATTGACAATAATTCCTGGAATTGTGTGAAATTACTGGAATCAAGTATGATAACTTGAACAGTGAGATGTGCAACTTCAGGATAGTAAATGTTTTGTCTTTTAAGTATAACTTTATAAAAAATTCCACGTTTATTACTTTTACACTTAGTTTAGAATGTAAAGAATTCATATAGGACATCAGTTGACTTGAAAGCGTATTATAAAATAGATGAAAATTGGAAAGAATGGATCGGTGTAGGTAACCTAAAAGTGATTATATTTAATACATGAAATAAAGAGGTAGAACACTTCAAAATGAACGTGAAACGCACATTTCACTTCACTTAGTATATGAAAGATCTACCAATAGCCTAAACTAACCTAACGTGTCACAGATTCGTATATGCAAGACATACGAAATGCCTAAAGTAAACTAACCTAACAATAAGATAACTTGTCACAGACTCCAGCATCGCAGAACCAAATAGCTTATAAAGAAATATCTTTAGGTCTATAAGCTACTTGGTAGAACTTAGAAAAATGCAAGTTCGAAATTTCGGTGTTGCTTACTACAGAAAAGTCAAAAGTTTATTAGATAAGAACAATCGAATAATTTGTTTTTAAAGAAGATTACTTTAACCTTAATCTTCAAAGAACAGCGAAACTGAATCAATTGTACCAAATTTTGTTACAATATAGTCTATTACGTTCTTGAATATGATTAAAGTGGTATTGTCTGGCTACAAAGCCAGTGGATCCACGTTCGATTCTCGGCCGTGAAGTGAAGATGTATTTCTCTCATTTGTTTTATGTTATTTTCAATGATGGTTGCACCTTGATGACCACATAATCAAGGAGTCTGCTTATTTGGAGATTTCTATTGTTGACTGAAAATGCTTACGGATGATAAAAGAAGCCAAAGAACCCAACGCTTAATATGGATGATAACAATGATTATGATAACGATAATGATAGATGATGATGATGATAATACAGTTCTGTGAAATGTGCGACATTTGACGATGTTATTTCTCATAATAATAGAAAAATATGTATGTGATTTCTAACGTCGACTTTTTAATGCTTCAATTTATTTCTCTTAACATTCCTCACTTTCTTCAGACGAATTCCTGTGTTGAAGTTAAAACAGCCCACGAAAGTTTTTGTCACACGTCTTTTCTATCCACGAAGGTATGTAGGCTATAGGTTATTCTTTTCACCTCGCACGTTATGGATATTAACATTTTATAAGACATAATTCGATACGGATACGCCGAAAGTCATGATCAGGGAACGGATTTATATGGACTAAAAATATATGAAATATGTAAATATATATGTAGTTATTTTTACCAAAATATGGAATTAAATATGGATTTTTACCAAAATATGGAATTAAATATGGACTTAAAATTATAAAAAAATGACTATGTACGTTAAATATTGGTACATTTTAATCAAACTAAACAAAAAATATAATGGACGTACCTTATCTTCCAATGTAGTTTCAACAAAACACAATTTTTATTGTCTGTTACCATAACAATAGGTTACAAACATTTCTTTCAAGTGCTGAAAAGTGAATCTTCTTCTATTGTCTCTGAGGATAGATTTATACTGACTAAAAGAGCGTTCGACGTCACAAGAAGTAACTGGTACATAATTCAATTTCACAATGTCTGCTGGGGATAAGTCCAAGTTAATCTTCACTGTTGATTCACCACTCATCACAGCAACAACCTTTTGTAGTTCTTCATATCCAGGGTTTATTGAAAGTACAGTGTCCACCTTAGCTCTTACTGCATCTGCAACTTTACCTCTACCACGATTCAGTTGTTCCACAGTACTATTTATAATTTCAAAACTTTCAGATAGTGAAAGGTGCCTATTTTGGAGACTTTTGAGCGTTTTTATGATGCATGAAAATGTATGCTGAATGTGAGCTAAGTCATTCTTCACACTTATGTCACAGGTAACTGTTTTCGCAGTATCAATTGAGACTGCATCTTCAGAGTCCAATGCAAGGAGAACATTGTTAATAGAGTCTATATGTTCGGCATAATATTCAACTGCTTCTAGCCATGTACCCCATCTAGTTAAAATTGGCTTTGGTGGCAATGGAATTTCAGGGTACATTTCTTTCAACACGTTAACTCTACTGGGAGCTTTGAGAAATACTTTTTTCACTGATGAAATCAACAAATCTACTTTAGGGAAATTGTCTCTGACCACTTCTGCCACACGATGAAATGCATGCGCCACACAAGTAAAATGAGTCAATTTAGGATATACAACAGATAATGCTTGTCCAGCTTTGACCATATAAGGGGCAGCATCGCTAATAAAGAATAACACATTATCGTACATAATACCCTTTGGCCACAGGATACCCATAGCTTCGTTGAACAGTTTAACTATAGTTTTGTTATTGCACTTTTCTAGAACATCACAATGTAAAAGAATTCGTTCAGAATATTGTTCACTTAACAAACCGATAACTACATTACCAACAAGTCTACCTTCTTTGTCGGGAGTCTCATCAATGGAAACCCAAATTGAACTATCTTTAATTTCATCTCTTATCTTCTGTATTGTCTCATCGTAGATGGATGGAGCATACGTCTTCCTAAGTGTTGACTCATCCGGGATTGTATGTTGAGTATATTTTTCAAGGAATTCCCTGAAGACCTTATTCTTTAGTTTGTAGAGAGGAATATCAGCAGAGATGAGAGAACGGCACAGGTCGATGTTAAACTCAGATCTTACATTCGATGTTGTTGGTTGTGTTAAAAACAATTGTCTCTGCTTGGAATTTAGTTGTTTGTTGGCCTGATGTTTACTAGTTGTAATGTGTTGTTGCACCAGGAACTTTTGTGTAGATGATACTGCACACTGACACAAATTACAAAATAATATTTTATTGTCAGTTGATAAACCATCTTCTTTAAATTCTGAAATGTAACTTGTTAGTTTTGATTTTAAATTGACTGAATGACGTACTTTTGGCATATTTACCGTCTTTATAGTATGATTTACAAAACTGAACCTATGTGTACTCTGACTGGCATTTAACTGTTGAGCTGCACAACTGAAGTCTGTTAAAAATTTTAAATTAAATTAATACAGTTTTGTAACTTACTTTCCCATTGTTGATAGGACTGCTAATTTTCAAATAACTCTGATGTTAAAGGGATTACTGAACATGTGTTTAAATCTCTATTGTTGAAATGTATTTTTAAAAGTTAATGGAATTTTGTTTTGTTTTATTGTTAAACCTAATATAATATGGACTGTTTTATATGAAATATGGAAAATATATGGAAATTAACGAAAATATGTACTAAACTCTAAAATATGGAAAAATATGGAAAATAAAAGTAGGATTTTTCAACCCTACACATTGTGAAACATAAAGATAATGCAAAATATAAATTATATTAGCTTTATAAGTAAATATGTATTTACATATAAATCCTTTCCCTGGTCATGATATATTTTTGTACTTCAGCTTTATAAACAGTCTTTGTCGTTAGTGAAAATCGTTCATAATATGTCACATTATTGTCCAAGTGCCGTAAAATATTACCATGCGACTAAAACATCATGACTTCTATTATGACTGCACAACATGTGTCATAAAGTTAATGTTATGAAACGATTTGCAGTGCTATAATACTTAATACGTCATTGTTGTCACATCAATCCCTTCTTCATAGACCATGATATCAAACTACTTATCATTACAAATTGTATGTTATTTCTTTAATTGTTTTATAATGTTGTCGTGCAAAAAATAGCCTATGAAACGCGATTATAATGTTATAGATATTATTGCATTCGTCGAAATTTGGAAACTCGTTTCGAGAGTTTCCTGAACATTAACTCATACAATAAAGTATACCATTATAAACTTGTTTCATAATATACTACCGGTGCTACAATTATGTTAGCGAATTTTCATGTAACAATTAAACAGATATCGTGTGGCAATTGTTTATGTTTGTTCGATTTTTTATTAACATATTATGTAAATTGGTTATAAGGCATAATAACACAGTATAAGTATTCATACACTAAGGAAACTGTGTTAATAGACTGTGACAACATGTTAGCGACTAGCGCTACTGGTGGCAAATAACTATAATTACATTGGTTATTAGAGGAGAAAAATTCGCTCCGGCGCCGAGGATCGAACCCGGGTTCTTGGTTCTACGTACCAAGCGCTCTAACCTGTTGAGCTACGCCGAAGTTCAATCCACAGCACCGGATCGAATCCTTCTCCTCTAGTATTTTTCCCTTTATGGCCTTACTCCATGTTTGACATATATTAAATCGACTGCCATTATACAAGGAGCGCACTCAATTGAGTGACTTGATGGCCGGGATTCCACAGTCTTATGCATTGCTGGGCGAATAATCTACTGTAAGTAAAGACTAATTTTTTTGGTTCTACAGAATATATCTGTTATGGTAACAATGGTTATTAGAGGAGAACATTTCATTTCGGCACCGGGGATCGAATCCGGGTCCTTGGTTCTAAGACCAAATGCTCTAACCTACTGAGCTATGTCGAAGTTCAATCCACAGCACCGGATCGAATCCCTCTCCTCTAGTGTTTTTTCCCTTTATGGCCTTACTCATAGTATGTAAATTGCAAATCCGATATTTGGTTTAGTGACTGAGGGAAACCATTAACAAAAAGGGAAACCTAATCAGATTGATCAGTTACGAAGTTCGAACCCAGGTCCTCCCGAATGCGAGTCTCAAACGTTACCGTCTGAGCCATCTTGCTTGGTCTTAACAGTTTTAATTAAGAAGTTCTTATTGAAATCCATAAACTGGCTGTTCTGGAAGTGTTCCGTACAAAGCTTTTTAGATTAATAAAAAGGAGTATCTTCTGCAGATCTCTGGGAAAAGAACTAAAGAGGATACTAGTGAATATTAGGACGAAGTAACGCAAAACGACTTTAAACATCTGAAATGTGAATATGGAGAAGAATGAAGCGTATGAAATGGGCTGGCGGAATAAGAAATGAAGCTGTGCTTGAAAGATGGGTGAAGAAAGAATGATGCTGAAACTGATCAGAAAGAGAAAAATAAATTGCCTGGGCCACTGGCTAAGAAAAACCTGCCTACTGGAAGATGCATTGGAAGGAATGGTGAACGGAAGAAAAGTTCGAGACAGGAGAAATCAGATGATGATAGATAACATTAAGATACATGGTTCATATGTGGGGACTATGAGGAAGGCGGAAAATAGAAACGATTAGACAATGCTGGATTTGCAGTAAAAGACCTGTCCTTGGGCAGAACACACAATAGCTTATCGGTAAAATATTTTCAGTAGTTATACGTGCTCCTGGTCGATGTGATAGCACAACGTAAACACAGTACTCTAATATTATTTAATAGTAGAACCTAAATATAAAGTGACAGTCAATCAAAAAGGGTACATTTTTTCAAGACACATTTTTAATGGAAAAAGTTAATTATGGTTTATTTTGTTGGATATAAAATAACTAACTACCTAAATTAGTATTAAAGAAACGTTCCGAACGCCATCATATTTTATCTCACAGGCATAAATATCTCTTAAACTCTAAATTGGACTGTACAGCCGTTACAGTTTCCTCGGAACGGTACAGTATGCACAATGCACATGTTATCTAAAATATAACAGTAATGTCTTTATAGCCAACCTTATAACAGCCATTCTAAAGTCTAAGGAAAGTAACTAAAAGTACAATGCAGAATGGATATGTTTCTTGATGTTTAAATTACAATAGCAGGTCAACTTTGAAATATAAATTTTAAAATATTTGATATTCAAATAATGCCAATTTAACTGGAAAGCTTACGAAGTAATAGCTCACATGTTTCCGCGGTCAACCGATCAGCTTAAAAAAACACGCTGGCATAATGCAGTCCATAAAACACAGTGCGATTAAGAAAACCGGCATTTGAATTCCGTACTATATTTAAGTTAGAATTTTATATATATTGAACACACAACACGCAATTTTTTACAGCCTTAATATAGATGAAAGTAGTGGAATTTTGGGTATAAATTAATATTCGAATCATGTTATATAACTAGTTAGAAATTCGTAGTTGAATTAGGTAGTGCAATTAATAGATAATATTTCAGCATAACAAATCCATAGTTCACCAACATACGTAAGTAAAAATATAAAATATCTTACTTCCTGTATTCTCCTGAGCAGCTTCACCCACTTGTTGACAGGTTGAGCGTTCTGTAATTTCAATGTATGAGTCCACGCACAACACAAACATTTTGGCCACATAACTGCAGAAATTAAAAACTCGATATAGTAAGTCACAGAATTAAAATAGTTGACGAATGATCAATCAACAGGTTTGTACACTTGCACACGTCTGAATTGATGTGACACTATTACAGCCGGTTAGGGGACACGTTAGTGACTTTCATACGATAAAAACAATCTCTGTTCACTAACCAATAATAGCTCTGCCAGCTGAGGGTTGGGTTAAATCTCTCCTCCTCTACTAACTACATTGGTGGGGGAGAGAGAGACCTTCCTGAGCCTCGGATCGACGGGACAACTTCTGCCAAATTAAATCTTGGCCAACTTTTTCTTTCCTACAGAAACAACAACACATACTCGTTTTTGAATAAAACGTAACATGTATTGAATATTGTATGTAGGACTATTGACACGTGTAGCGCTTCACGTCTAACAGCTGAGAAGCCTTGGCAACTTGTGCTCTCCGAGGACTAGTGCACTCTGCCTTCTTGGTTTTCTTTCTAGCTTACTACACGAGGTAGTATAAAAAAGTATAATATAAGATAACTGGATGTGAAAGTTGACTATTACTGAAGTTCCTCTTAGACATTAGAAATGCGTTTCGGAACTTCTCTTGCATCTACCGGAAGTCTGAAAAACTTTGCATACGTAGTTTTTTTGTTCATTTAGGTAAACTTTCATTGGTTATGCTATTCAGTCATCCATCCTTCTCGTCACCTGTTGTTCTCCAACAGAAGAAGAGAGTGGGAATGCCCTTGAATGTACTGGTTCGATCTGCAAGGTATTTATTTGAGGAAATTCCGCTTACGAACCACAAAATAACAATAGTATATGCAATGTTTCGTTTAGTCGTATTGGAGTAACACAATAAAGATAATAAAAGTACATTTTAAGTTATCATATTCCACTGTAACTGCATATTCGAATGTAAATCTAACGGACACGGATTCGATTTCTGACAGGGAAATGGTGTTTTGAGATTCTTCCTTTGAGATTGGATATGGAAGTCTCTCTCTTTAGGCCTATTGTATGTCGTCCTAAGCAGTGACCTTGCGCTATGCTGATCACCTGATCAGGGATTTCCCTTGTCTATAGGTGCCTAGTAGAGATTTGAAAAGTCGTACGTTACGAGAATAGTGATGAGACGGAGAAAATATTCCAATATGTAAAGTATATGATGATGACATGAGGATGGTAATGATGATTCATTCAGTCATTCATAGTATGCTGCTCAAGGGCAGGTCTTTCACTGCAAACCCAGCATTCCAGTCCTTTTCTATTTTCTGTCTTTCTCTTAGTCCGCACATATGATTCTTAATGTTGTCATCTAATGTCTTAATGTCGTCTATCATCTGATATCTTCTTCTGCCCCGAACTCGTCTTCCGTTCACCATTCCTTCCAGTGCATCCTTCAATAGGCAGTTTCTTCACAACCAGTGATCCAACCAATTCTTTTTCCTCTTCCTGATCAGTTTCAGCATCATTCTTTCTTCACTCACTCTTTCCAACACTGCTTCGTTTCTTATTCTGTCTGTCCATTTCACACGCGCCATCCTTCTCCACAGCAACATTTGAAATGCTTCTACTCGTTTCTCTTCACTTCGTCGCAATGTCCATGTTTCTGCCATACAATGTTACACTCCACACAAAGCACTTCACTAGTCTCTCCCTTAGTTCTTTTTCCAGAGGTCACCACAAGAAGCTCCTTTTCCTATTAAAAGCTTCCTTTCCCATTGCTATTCTCCTTTTGACTTCTTGACAGCAGCTCATATTACTGCTTATAGTACATCCCAAGTAGGCCTATTTGAAGCTGTCCACTTATTCTATTGCCTCATTTAGAATTCGCAAATTTACTTTCTTTACTGTTCTTCCTATGACCATAGTCTTCGACTTGTTGGCATTTATCTTCATTCCATACTGCTCACAGCTGTAATTTACATTCACTAACATATCCCTTAGTATCATCTTCTCTTCTGCTAACAATTTCATATCATCAGCAAATCTTATGTACGTTATTATTCTTCCCCCTACTATCACTCTTCCCAAGTTCTGAAAATAGTTCTTCACTAAATCCTTCCAGTAGATGTTGAACAGAGTAGGTGATAAAGGGCATCCTTGACGTACTCCTTTCCCTATTTAACTTCCTTCTTCTATCCTGACTTTGACTCGTTTCATATAAAAGTTACTGAACAGCCTCCTCTCTTTCCAATTCACGCCAATTTTCTTTAGGATCCCCATCACTTTATTCCAATCCATTCTGTCAAACGTCATTTCTATATCCACAAATACTATATACACTTCTTTATTCTTCTCTAGGTATCTTTCCCCGATTGTTCGTAGAAGTTCAATATCTCTCGTACTTTTTCTCTTTCTGAAGTCAAACTACTCTTCTTCCATCTTATAATATAAATGTCAATTTGGTATTCGCAGAAGGATCTCCGCCGAGTGTAATATCAGGCTGATAATCCTGAACTCGTTACATTTCTTGGCATTATTTTTCTTCGGTATTGGAAGCAACGCTGTCTCCGTGAAATATTCAGGCCAGTCGCCTTTCTCATATATTTCGTTACATAATAGTAGAATTTTTTTCTTGTCTTACCCCAAGCATTTCACTAATTCAATGGGGATTCCATCCACTCCTGTTGTTTTCCCATTCTTCATTTCCCTAAGAGCTAGTTCAACTTCTTCTCTTAAAATAGAAAATCCTTTTTCGTCTTCTGATACGGTTGCTTCGTCTTATATGGCTAACTTATCTGGACGATTCCCTGTCTCATATAACTCTTCTATATATCTCGTCCATGTGTTCAGTATTCCTTGTTTGTCTGTTATTTCAGTGCCTATTTCGTCCTCTATCAACCACATGGATTATTTGTGAAGTCCAAACATTTAACTTCGCGGTACATTAAATCATATCTTCCTTTTTTCTCTAGATCCTCTACTTCTTTACATTTCTCTTTCATCCAGTCTTCCTTGGCCTTATCAATTTCTCTTCTTAATTCTTTGTTTAGTTTCTTCTACCTTCTTCCGTGTTGATGTTTTTCCATTTTCTTCTTTCCTCCATCTTCTCCAACATATTCCCTGTGACCCAAGGTTTCTTTGTTCTCACTCCTTCTCTGTATCCTATTGTTTCTTCTGCTGTTTTCTGTATACAACTTTTTAGATGAGTCCAGTACTCATTACTTTTCTCAGGTGTGGATTTTAATGTAGTGGCTTCTTCTTTCCTCTTCATTCTTCAGTTTTTCCATGTCAGATTTCTTCGTCACATGTCTAAGCTAGGAGATAATGTGGTTGGTTGGCCAGTTCCTTTTTACCTCCATTGTATAGGCCTACATCGCCGATTAGCTACACATTACACTAGTCAGACTTCAGATGTATACGATGGACTCACTGTAGGCCTATATCAGGTATGCTCATTCTCTGACTCCCGATTACGTTCTGTAATCACAACCTTCAAATGTAGAGCGTGCTGTTCCTCGTTCGAAGCTCGACGGATGACTGCGGAAGGCAGTTCACGTACTTAGTAAACGTACGAACAGTGCGGGACAATGACACAGTCAAAACCTTCTGTAAGCAAACGATCATTCCGTACAGTTGTGCGTTGTTGTGCGTTCAGTGAAAACGTAAAGTGTTTACTATGTTGTAAGATACTGTCAGGAATACTACAGAAACATAACACGACATTGTACGCTCTGCCACCCAGAACATGCCGAAATGACAGGGAAGCTATTTTCTATAATATGTATTCATATACCAACGTTATTATTATTATTATTATTATTATTATTATTATTATTATTATTATTATTATTATTATTATTGTAGTGATTTTATTCGAACAGAAATACATGTTATGATAAAATAATTTTCCATGGGTGCAACGTGTACTACAGCTTCAAGAATTGAAAGCACATCATGAAAGGCCGAACATTGAAGAGAGTCGAACAATTCAGAGTCTATGTTTAGGCGCAAGTTATGTAGTATGTTGGGAATTAGCTAAGGCGCTAAAACTCTTCACGAATGGTGAACTTGTAAAGAGATCTATGGTGCGGTCGACCTGGTTGGCGAGTTGGTATAGCGCTGGCCTTCCATGCCCAAGGTTGCGGGTTCGATCCCGGGCCAGGTCGATGGCATTTAAGTGTGCTTAAATGCGACAGGCTCATGTCAGTAGATTTACTGGCATGTAAAAGAACTCCGGCGGGACAAAATTCCGGCACATCCGGCAACGCTGATATAACTCTGCAGTTGCGAGCGTCGTTAAATAAAACATGACTTGACTCTATGGTGCGTGAACAAAATATAGTTAATTGTGTCTCTGTACTGGAACAGCTCGAATGTGAATTCAGAGAACATAGATTTAGTGATTTTAGACGTATGAAAAGTGATATTAATCTTTTTGTTAATCCTTTCATAGTAAATTTGGTACAATCTGTGAGAGTGCAGTTATAGGACGAGTTCATTGATTTACAAATTCAGAACTAAATGCGGAAAATATGAATTCACAAGCATAGAAGTATTAAAATATGAACAAAACGAAATATACCAAGATGAGCTTATTCGCTGCCACTATGTTAGCTATCTTTGCCTTAACATATTTTCGAGAATGAAGGTTGCTAAATCCAAAAATCCAAACATAGATCCCGATTAACAGATGAGCATCTTTTGCGCATTGCAGTAAATTCGTTCGAAATAGGTTTCCGATTACTTGCAGAAAAGAATGCACATGTTGAACAGACCGCAATGTATGGTGGAATATGAAAATAACATTATCTATGATATAATAATATCATAACTATATAAAATATAATAAATAATGTAATAACTGAATATTACAGTGTATACTCTTTCCTTTTTCAAATTCAGTTTATTATCTTTATTTGTAAGAGAGTGAGAGCTATGATACGGACTGTGCTGTAATGTAGTTGCGGAGCCCAGTCCGTACACTGTGTGTGTTATGCAGTGCAGCATCGTCCGTGTAATCGGCGCTTTTACAATTTTGAGCATACCTGGCCTATATCATAGTGACAATGTAACTTTTAATGTTTGTTTTAATATATTTATGACGCTTAATGCTATACAACAGTGGTCGTCAGCAGTCACTGAACTTAGTAAAGGGTAAGAAGTGTATCGTAGTGCAGAAGGGAGAGACAGAAAGCATATCAGCCAGCAGCCACGGATGCACTCTAGTCTTGGTCTTATCCGCGGGTAAGAGACAGTAGCCCGAGAGTGCACTGTGCTGATGACCGCTGCTATAGAAGAACTCTGTGGTTCCAAGACAAAAGGTGGTAATGTCAATTTTTGGCAAAAATGAGATTTTGCTGTATGTTGTGCATCCTGATGGTATCTTTATTGTGGAAAAAGAAGACATGCAATAGCTTTATCTAACCCTTGTTATGAAACGTGATTCCTATCATTTTTATACGGTCGTTCAAACTTTAAATGTTTGCTCCTGAAAAACTGCAAGGAACGACAGATCACATTTTGCCTTGGAGTCACAAAACTTTGGTCTGGAATTTTTCTATCTTTGACATACTTTTAAGAGAATAGGCCTACATGAAGGAATTCGTAACACGGGTTCAGCACATCGCTAGAAATCTACCTTTAAAAAACTCAAGACTAAATTAAGAAAGAAAAAAAAGTCTAAAATTTTCTAACATTATTATGCTGTATGCATTAAAAACTACGTAAGTAATTAACACAATATTTCATATTTCTTTCGCAGGAGTTAGTGTTTGGAAGGGAACTATACATATTGTACTATACTATTTCCCGTTTCAATATCAGTCCTATATCATGATTTCGTTCACTAGGTACGCAGAGTGTATAACTTCTTTCACTATGCAAGAGGTAACTTACCGATAGTGTAAAATTTCGTTTACCAGGCAAACAGTGTGTAACATTTATTTACCAGGCAAACAGCAGTATAAGATTTTATTCACTAGATAAGCTGTGTGAGATTTTGTTCACTGGGTAAACAGTAGCGTGAGATTCTGGTCACCAAGCAAACAGTAATGCGAGATTTCGTTCACCAACAAGCAACACCAAGGCAAGAAGTCACTGACCTGACAATGTCGTAGTACACATGTCGTAGTCAACATGACGACGGACTCTGGAATCAAGTATGTTATCAAAACAATTCAGCTCACAATCAGTGCGTCCGTCCACTTTCCCCCGTGACAACAATCTCACCATCGTACAGGCATCCAAAAACAATTTACTCTAACCCTGAGAATAGAACCACAGCTGAAAATAAGTCAACGACTCAGCAAGCAACAGTGTTAACCGCTCGTTTGGCTCGACAATTTTCGTAAACAATAAACAAATTGGGACACTCTTCTCAACAGAATGTCGTGCACATGCGCAACAAAATATAATTATATACTTCAAATACGTCACAATTCTTAGCTGAACTTGAAAATATTTGCAAACATAATACAATATGTCTTAATTCTCTTCTCTTCCCATGCGGGCATGAACGTAAGGCACTTACACACATCTTAACTTAAATTAAGGGCAATAAAACACTTAGGACTTAAATACCGAGGGACAATAATTGTTAACGAAGAAAAAAATCTCTGTACAGAGTCGACAATCAAACCCAAGACCTCCTAGTTAGTAGCCACATTGCTAATTACTAAACAAAGAGGTTGGCCATTATAGTAAACCAGCGTAAGACCCGTTCTTAACATAACCATCTTATAGAACTCTATACACGTGTTCGACTAGTCCTACTCCTGCAGCTTGTCGAGTTCAAATGTACTGTTCGCATTGTAAATGCGCCTCTGTTCGTGATATGAAATACTACATCCAGATACTGTAAAAAATGACAGGAGGTATAAGGCACTCAAAACGATTGCGTGACAAGTCTATATTCGAATTGTAGTAATAAAATACAATACAATATTATACTTTAACACTGTACTGTAATGTATTTTATTTGACATTCATGTTTAAAAAACCCATGATATACCCAATAATTCCATAATAGAACTACGAGGTGCTCTTGAAAATTTCGTGGCCTAACACACAGATCAGTGATGTCAAAGCAAGCGCATTTTTCTGACCTGGACGTAGTGCGCGGGATCAAGCGCCGGGTATGGGAAGAGGAATAAGCAGTCTGTTGGATTAAGAAACCAGTGGTGCACATACTTCAAACGGAACGTGAAATTTTATGTCATTTTTATATGGCTTCTTTCTGTTTCATATTTTCTATAATGTCTGTAAAACAAAAGTACTAACACCAATTTCTTAATATTACAGTTGTGTTTTAAACGTTAATAACATAATAAAGAGTTAAGAAGGAATTTCACATAAATTCCATAGTAGTACAACTATACTGTACTAAGTGGATAAAACACATCATTCTTAAAGAAAGTGATATCAAAAAGAGAGAGAGAGAGAGAGAGAGAGACTGAGTATGACATGATAAGTTGGAATTGATATTAATGGTATCTTTAGCCTTATAAACGTAATCAATAAACTAATCAAAACAATATTATAGTACAAAGCAAAGTCACCTAGGTACTGTATATTTTTTAAGAGTACCATAACAAAACTCTTATCGCAGTATGCTTTTAAGGTGATATTGGCGAGCAACTTTCTATCATCAGGATATTAAATTATTTTCTCGAAACCTGCTGAAGCTATAGAGCTGACATTTTTACAATACATGGGCTCATATGTTTTGCTTATGATGTAACAGTAGTTGCTTTGTTAATTGATTTCCTTACAAACATTTTCCATGCGAATATTTTCAAAATTTGTAGTACCCTACACTATCTTCAGTAATAGCTACGTATTTACGGTATATTGGATTTACGAAAACATTGCTTCAGTATCTATAAGGCTACTAAATAAATAGGCCTATATCTGAAAATTTCACTTTTGTATAACAGTTGAGAAAATATTTCTTTCGAATAAAAAAACAAACTTGTGAAAAATGAGCATTAAAATTGAAACTTACATTCTTATAATGCACTTATACTTCTCAGACAAATCTAAAAATTAACATAGATACAGTTTTAATAAGTTCTTTTTCCTTTATCTATTGAATCATTGCTGGCCATCCCTGTATATAGCTCGACCAAGCGGCATTACTACCTCTTCCGTCTGTCTCTTTCCTTTCCGCTGTAAAGCGCTCAGGCTCTCCTGAGCTCTAAAGCGCGCGTTTGCGCCTATGGGCATCAATTGACATGACTGACATAGATAGTATCGAAAACGTGTCAACAATGTCGCCATTGTTAGCGGTCATTTTACATTAGTTAAAGCACGAAAAGTCATAATTTTCTCTTCATTATATTTTGTGTAGTTTAATTTTGAAATTAGTGCGCCGAACAGATTGGCAAAAATAGAAAATATCGAGCTTCAAGCTGCCATTAAATATTTCGTAAAAAAAAGGGGATGAGTCCAACAGAAATTATAGCAGATATGGACGCTACACTGGAGGAATCAGCTCTAGCGTTTCTACTGCGAAAAAGTGGGCGGCACTATTTCAGCATGGACGATAGAGTGTGGGAGATGACCCCTACAGTGGACGTTCAGTAACAAGTGAAGAAATCGTAGGAAAAAAAACAACGATATGGTGTTGAATGATCGTCGATTGAAAGTGCAGGAAATTAGCGAGGTTATGCGTATCTCAACTGAATGGGTGCGCCATATCTTAATGTCTTCGGGCATGTACAAGGTCTCGCAAGGTGGGTTCCGCCTTTGTTAACACCGGAACAAAAGCACGTCCGATGTCAAATTTCGAGGGATTATCTGGCTCGATTCGAGAAAAACACGCCGATTTTTTAGGCGGCTTGTGACCACTGACAAAACATGGATCCACTACTACATACCAGAGACAAAACAGCAGTCGAAACAATGGAAGCACAGTGATTATTCGCCTCCAAAGAAAGCAAAAGATGTTAAATCGGCTGGAAAAGTCATGCGTCCGTATTCTGGAATTCTAAGGGGATAATCATGACTGTTGTTTTTGTTCTAGAAGAGGCCGGGTATAGCTAAGAAGAAAGTGTTGTTTCATCACAACAAAGCACCTTTTCACACTTCTACAACCGCGGTTGCTAACTACACGAACTACGGTTCGACTTGTTGTCGCACCTCCCCTACTCACCAAATCTCGCAGCCTCAGACTTCTTTCTTTCCCCATAGCTCAAAACTCACATGGATGGGAAGAAATTTTTATCAAATGAAGAGGTTATCGCAGCAGCAGAAGGCTTTTTTTGGAGATCTCGAGGAATTTGTGTACCCTACAAGGAGGGTTAGCAGCATTGTAGTACCAACGGACCAAGTGTGTGAACCTCAGGATGGGAGCAGGGACTATGTTAAGAAAATATTTTCAGAATAATCCTAGTTTAATTTCTGTCAGGCTATGAACTTTTCAAACAATTCTCGTATTGTGTGGAAAACATGAATTAATAAAATAAGGGGAAAATAAGCGGGGAAACAATTATTATTAAAAGGTACGCGATCCCGGGTCAAGGGAATTTTGGGCTGAGAGAAAGTCTCTTTGTGAGCTGCAAATCTGTTGGCCACTTGTGTCATTCAGATTTTTTAAGAAACAATAGAAAATAGAAGAAGAAAATAGAGGTATCCCATGAGGAAGAGGAATGTTGCAAGCATTATGAATAGCAGGGAAGAATAGCCAAAGATATTAAAAGCTTGACTAGAGCAAGTGGGGAGATGGGGTGTCGCACTCCTCACTAGACAAGGAATCGAGACCTTGCTCTGTGCAAGTAACACTCGAGTAAGCTCGCCCTGAATTTCCCAAGACGACACGAGAAAACCAGGATCCGATTATCTGAAGGTTTTAATTTGAAAAATGCCAAAATCTATGTGTTGGGGGACAGATGTAGGTCTGTAGCCCATTTCTTTAGAGTTCATCCCGACATTGTCTTAGTGCCTTAGGAAAAGCACGGAAAAATCGAGGCACATTAAATAAAGAATAAAACGAGATTTATCGAGTGGAAAACCAGTTATATTGTTTTCATGGACATGAGTAACTTCATTATATAAGAAAATGGGATAATTTTATTTGTATAGAGTTCTGCTTAAAGGTTTTAAGTTATTTTTAATTGGTTTATTTTAAGATGCTTTATCAACTGTAATAGTGATCTAGCGTTTGAGTGAAATAAAGGTTGTAATGTCAGCAAAATGAGTCCAAGGTCCAGCGCCAAAAGTTACCCAGCATTTGCTCTTAATGCGTTGAGGGAAAGCCCTGGAGAAAAAACCTCAACTAGGTGACTTCTCCCAACCAGGATTTAAATCCAGGCCCACTCGTTTCACAGTCAGGCATGCTGTTACTCCATAGGAGTGGACTACGTTAAAATTGACAGCACATATTAAACAAAATATCTCAGTTATTTTACACATGTTTACAATTGCCAATTTATTCATTAAACACAATATTATTCGCCACCATATTTGTTATGCATTGCCATAACAAACTTTCGTTTTTAATAGACATTGTGATTCCAATAAGTCAGATGAATACTAGAATATTACGAGGGTGTTTCGAAATGTAATGCCTCCTAATTTTTTGTTATTGTTAACAAATTTCGGAGCACTAGCTGTCATACATTCTACTCAGCTAACTTTCCTGCTCCACTGAAACAAGTTTGCTGCTAGAGATCTCTAAATTAATAGTCTGAAACATGGCAGCATGTAACTGCATTATGTTTGTGCGTCTGAAGCAGCGTGCTGTGATGAAGTTTCTGACGACAGAAAATGTGGCCCCAATTAACATTCATCAGGAGAATGAAGGCTGTTTATGGAGATAAATGTGTAGCCATCAGTAGCTACTGTGAGACATTGGTCTGGTCGTGCTTGTAATGAAGCTGGTGCAACTCTCAACTTCTGTGACAAAGGGCAGAGTGTGTGCAGGCGATAATCACAGAACTGGGATTCCAAAAACTTTGTGCACGATGGGACTTGGTTTCACTGTCTTTGATCATCCTCCATACAGTCCCAATCTGGCGCCATCAGATTTTCATCTGTTTCCAAAACTTACAGAACATCTGAGAGACCATCCCTTGATTCTGACGATGCAGTGCGTGCAGACAAAAGTGAGGCTGTGATTCTGTCGTTAAAGTGAAATATTCTACAGTTACAGTATCAAGAAACTGGTCTCCAGTTGGGAGAGATGTGTTGATCGCCAGGGTGACTATGTGGGGAGAAATAATTAGGTTGTAGGAAGTTACCACTTTTTGTTTTACTCAAATAACTATGGCCATTTTCAAATAAAAAAAATTAGGAGGAAAAACTTTTCAAAACAACTTCGTAGAATATTTATTGAAAGGTTCACAAGTGATGCAATAGTACGTGAATGAATAAAAAGTTAACATTAGCTGCTAGACTTATGTGAGGCATTGCTTTTATTGTTGTAAAAATTTACAATAAATAGACTAATACGGACCATAAGTTTTAGTGGAAGTATTTGTTATTAGTAGGGGGCAGATGTTGATGACTAAAAATCTACTTAAAATGATCATTAAATGTCCTTAAATTAATGTAAAAATGACATGAAATTAAAAGAAAATGACATTTAAATATTATTCAAAGTACTCACACCACAACTTCTTAAAAATTAGTCTTCTTGTTTCAATGACTGCCCTGCAAATCTTGGAGAGAGAAGGCAACTTCCTGGAATTAGGCTAAGATAAAGGAAAAGGGCATGCAAAACTTGAAGGTTTCAAGGGAAAACTATAGATTTTAATGAGGGTTTACAATGTGTTTCAATCGGTGGTGGTCCATATCAGTTCCTTTATTCTCCATCTCCTCCACCTTCCGTTCTTCACTTTTAGCAGATCTTCCAGATGGGGGAGTGTGAATGACAAAACAAATTGTGGGTGCAGCATGCATTCTTGCAATCTTTGTGTTAAAAATACTGTCCTTCCCTTCTATGGGAACACAATGTCCTGTCCAGGATATGGTGAAAGTTTCTCCCCTTCCAAATATAAATTCTAGAGACATCCTAATACCAACAAAGGAACAGTAGCGGTCAAAACCCTCACTTAAACTAAGCTGTTGTCATTCATTCATTTATTTTATTCCATAGATCTTACATGAGCAATGAAGCTTTAAGATGTGGAACATGTCAACATTTTACAATATTACAATTACAATTTTTACAAATTTTTATAGTTTTACAATTTAGTAATTTTCTACAATTTTTACAATTTTGTACAATTTTTTTTACATTTTTTTACATTTTGGCGAGATGTAGTGAGATGAGATGAGGTCCGAGGATTCGCCAAAATATTACCCGGCATTTGCCTTTTCGGTGGGGGAAACCTCGGAAAAACCCAACCAGGTAATCAAATCAAAGGGGGTAATCAAATCAAAGGGGTTGATGCCAAGGACTCGCCATAGACCATCCGGCTTCAATCCCACGGCTGGGGAAAACCTCCGAAGAAACCAAAGTCCAAAGGGGGATCCAACCCAAGCCCGAACGCAGCTCCGGATCAGCAGCCCAGCGAGTCTGTCGACTGAGCTACATCGATGGCTCTACTAAAAGTATACAATACATAGCCAATCAGATTATTAAATTTACAAACGCAAACGATCATTCATAAGTTGAGCTATATTATAATACAAAACAATTTAATTAAATTTAAGGCATAAACAATTCAACCAGTTGTGATATACAGAAATTGATAATACATATCATGCAAACTACTTCAAATTACAAACACAAACAATTTATCAGTAGAGCTATATAGATTACTATTCAATTTAAAGCATATACAATTCATCGGCCAAAACTATACAAATATATACAATACAAAGTAGCATACTTTCATTAAGCTATACAAATTTGTACAATTAATATCAAGTAGATTAATTCAATTTATAATCATAAACAATTCATCAGTTGAGCTATACATATTACCATTCAATTTACAGTAGGTCTATATACAATTCATCAGTAGAGCTACACAGACTAGTAATCATTTTAAGAACATATACAATTCATCAGCCAAACTATACAAACATATACAATCAAATTAGTTCAATTTACAAACTTATTTTCGTTAAGCTATACAATTCATATGAAGTAGATTAATTCAATTTATAAGCTTAAACAATTCATCAGTTGACCTATACAGTATACTATTCAATTTACAGTACATACAATTCATCAGTTATGCTAAACAAAAAATACAATACATAGTAAACTGATTAAGTCAATATAAAAACATATTTTAGTTGAGCTATATAAAATTGTACATGTCATTTAAGTAGAATAATTCAATTCACAAGCATAAACAGTTCATCAATTGTGTAGAAGGTATGAGTATGTAGAAATTTGGTTAATTCTTTTCTGAATCTTTTCTCGTTGTTCTTCAAATCTTTAAGATAATTAGGCAGTGCATTGAAGACTGTTACACATGATTAGCGAACTCCTTTTTTAAAACAGCTTAGACTAACAGAGGGTAGATGAAGATCTGAGTTATGTCTTGTATTAAAATGATGAATGTCTTGATTAGTACTGAATTTATCTTGGTTCTTAATATACAGCATCATTAAGGAAAGAATGTATTCACAAGGTAAAGTCAAGATTTCTAAGTTTCGGAAAATATTTTTACATGAGGTCCTTTTATGCACACCGGCCATTATTCTTATAGCTTTCTTTTGTAAAACAAAAACGTGTTTAGCTTCAGACGAGTTACCCCAGAATATTAATCCATATTTCATTACAGAGTGAAAATATGCAAAGTATGACATTTTAAGTAAGTTTATATCACCAATAGTAGATGAGGATCTTAATGCATAACAGGCAGAGCTCAATTTACGAGTAATACATTCTATATGCGTTTTCCAGTTCAAGTGATTATCCAATTCTAAACCAAGAAACTTTGTGCTTATAGATTCTTTGAGATGAGTTCCATTTAATCGAATACTGTAGGAAACCTGAGCACTATTGTGTGTACTAAATTTGACTGCACTGGTTTTATCAACATTAAGTGCTAGTTTATTTGCATGGAACCATTCATTCATTAGATTCAGCACTGTATTAGAAGTGTCAAGCACTTAAACTAAGCTGTTGTCAAGCATTTTATATTACTTCTATTGGGTGAGGTGAAGCCTTCAGTGGAATGAGGGATAGTCTTTACAGTTTCTTTCAAATTATAAAACTCAAACTTCACGGTTATTCACTTATTCAGTAGATAATTACTACTGACCTATTTGCTTAGAAAAAGATTTAACAGACCTATCGGTAAAGAAGAAACTAAAATGCATTCCAAATGATCTGAAAGTTCTTCAAAGTATTAAAAATGACCAAAAAATGCCAAAAAGAAATATAAAAATGACCCATTAGTTCAAAAACATCCAAAAATGCAAATATGCAATGTAATAAATTAATTTTTTACGTTGATATTAACATAGAAAGTTTTTCTAATTAACAGGCGTTGTCCTAATGTGAAAATTAACATCCACCCCCTAGTTATTAGAAATAGCGTATGAGTGCTTTGATTTTATAGAAGATAAAAGGACAGATTACAGAGCATATAACCTCCTCGTCAATGATAAACTAGAGTCTGTAATAAAGAAATAAATAATAACTTCGCTATTCGATGAATGAATGTATATAATATAAAAGTATATAAATAAATAATCAATTTACTGTATATCAATGGTTGAACAATTGACTAAAGAACAATTAAAACTGTATAGATTTACATACTGCAATATCTCATTAACAATACTAAGTAATGATCAAATTATATTTCAATTTGTTGTTTACATTCTCAACCCAATTTAAACTATAGAGAAATAATGAAATTGTTCATTCCCTCTGCTACTGCATATTAACAATGTAATGCAATGTAATAATACTGAGTAAAGTAATAGCAAAACTACAATAAAAATCACTCAGCACAAATCACGCTTCAAAACAATAGAGGTATTAGGTGGTCATTACTCAATAGTGTGGTTCAACTGAGCTCAGTAGAAAAAGAATGCTTATGAACACTGTAGTGTACACTGCCATAAAGTATGTTTAAGACACCAGAACAACGATTATGGATCAAGATCAAAGTTGCTTATGGCCAAAATGCAAGAAAATGTTATCCTGGTCTTCGGAAAGCCTGTGGTCACTGTGTTATCACAATGGACAGTAACAAGATGGGTTAGTGCATTCTGGCGTGGGACAAGAATGGACAGAGGACAGTCCCCATACAGGTCGTCCATTCATTTCAAATGAAAAGGTAAGAGTTTATGCTGCGCCTCCTTTCAATAGGTCACTGATGAACTGTATGACAATTGCCCAAGAAGTTGCGATCAACCACCAAACAGCATTGCACATCATCGAAAACCACCTGGGTATGCACAAAATTGCATCTCAATGGGTTCCACATCACTTAACAGAGATGCAAAAATGGCTCAGATACACAGTGGCCAGTCTTCACCTGGAACAATACAACACTAAAGGGACTGCCTTCCTGCGCCATATTGTGGCCACTGAGGAACATGGGCAAGGACATAATGAGAATAAACCCAAGAGACAATCCAGTCAATGGTACCATTCAGGATCTGCCTGGGTGAAAGATGTTTTGCCAGGAACCCAGCAGAATCAAGGTAACATTCACAGTGGTATTAAGCTGTGTCCAAAGGGCAAACTGTCAACACAGCTTGCTTTTGATGCTTTCTCGAGTGCCACTTGCGTCTGGCTGCAAATGCACAAGTGATCACATTTTGTGCAGATTACTCTGCTGTGTCTGTTGCATGACAAAGCATGTTGTCATGTAGGAGAGGAAGCCTGGTATTGCAGAGAAAGCAGTGGGAGATATTGGAACACTCTCCATATTTACCGGACATGAGTCTTTGTGATTACAGCTTGTCCCTCCAGATGAAAGAACCCCTCAGCAGAGTGCAGTTTCGTAATATCTGAACAGTGATCTGACAAGCAAACATTCTATGGGAGCAGATAAAAGAGTTAATTACCCCCCCCCCCCCCAACTATAATGTCAAAACGCTAAATTAAGTCGTTAGGTTTTAAAGGTAGGAATACTGATCATTTAGATGGAGACAAAAGTAAGAGATTATAGTAAACAGTAAATCAGTATAAGGGAAAGAGAAGGCTATAATAATAAGGGAATGTAAGCAAGAGGTATGAATCTAAATTAGAACAGTGTCTACAAAAAAAGGTATATCTGCAATGAATGTAATTGTGGGACCGGATACAAAGTTGTGAGGTCCACATTATATGGATGTAAATGTTGACATCAAATGAGTAGCTTAATATCAAAGGCGGACATCTGACCATCAGATAAAATTTAGATGTGGATTCTTATACATTGTTTCATGCTTTTTTCAGTTATTGTGAAACTATATACAAACTCTAACACTACATTTATAAAAATAAATTGTGTTAAAATACTACAAAGAACACTGTGGAACAAAAAAGTGCCTCTAGATCAAAACTATGGAGATGACAGATGTCAGTCTTTGATATTAAACTACTCAAATATATATTAAAAAAATTGTGTCAAAACAAATGTTTGTACAAATTTTGGCCACTTGGGCGCAATTATGAGAGCTGTAAAAGATAAATTTCTGTGCGGCCGTTTACAAAAAGAAAACACAATTTCATTGGAAAAGATACAGCAATTGTTGAGCTATTTTCCAACATATTCCCCATTAGAAATGCGGCATTTGTCATACCATGGAATCAACAGAGAGGTGCAAAGAGTTGTCACACATTGGTTCCGATCCCAGATGGCAGACTTCTAGTTGATCCCTTGGTATGACAAATGTCTTAGTTCCAGTGGAGAATATGTTGAAAAATAGCTCAACAATATTGCTGTATCTATTCCAATAAATCGTGTTTTCCTTCTGTAAACGGCCCCAGGCAAACTTACTTTCTAGTCAGCCCTTGTAATTGCTCTCGAGTAGTCAAAATTTGTATAAGCACTTGTTTACTAACATGGTGGAAGAAAAAAAAATAACTTTTTTATCTGCCCCCATGAGAATGTTTGCTTGTGAACTCTTTAATGCTTCATACACCAGAAAACCGCTTTACTGATGGCATCCAATGGCTCCCACACATTTGGCGAAAGGTAAAGGACATGGTCAGATATTGTAATGAAGGCATGTAATGGTTATTTTTAAGTAAATTCACTACTTTCTATTTCTCTTGATATGTTTTCGTTACTTTATTCACAACCATCATATTTAAAAGAATATGAGCTCTGTATACAATTTCATTTTAATTAGTTCTTAAACTTTGGTTTTACAACTTAGAAAGTATATACCTACTACAATTATTAATTATAATACCAGGTTCATACCGAAAGTAATGAGCAATACAGTGTTAACGTGCAAATCTTTAGCAACAGAAGAATGTGTGTTCTTTTGCAGGTAGTGACCACTCCTGTCGCATCTTCGTGTTACTAAATAGATACATCTTATACTTTATCAAATGTGGTGTTGCCAGATCAATTGTAGCAATTTTTGTAATTTTTTTTCTGCTACTTGCAAGACATTTTCTTATTAAAATCAAAACTATAGAATTCATTATTATGAAATATGATCATGCTTTCGTTGTGTTTAATCCAGTCTAACCAGCCACTAGACTCTTATAGATGGTTCATAACTCGGCACATCTGTAGAATCATGATCTATAGTTGTATGGAGTCACAGTGATATTCTAAACTCTGTTGATTATATCTTTCTGTTGGCTTATCATTGGAGCCTTCCTCAGAATATGGTTCACATGGTACAAGACATTTAAAAATTTAAATTGTAAATACCTCCGGATTCCTTAAAAGCCATAAGCAAGCAAGGCATATACTTGGACATTACCAATGTCATGGTCTAATATCACAGCAGACACTAATGCGCAAAGTGTTGTTTCTTATCCCAGAAGATCACGCTACTGTAGCTCAGCTCCATGAAATTTGCTTCTTGTTGACTCTTTTCAGTAGGTTGAACGTAAGTCTTCTTTAGTAAGCTTTAGGTAATAGAAAATATGCAGAGGGCTGGTTTCTTCCTGATTACTAGAGACGAGAATTTCATGCACTATAAAATCCCAAAATATGCATGCATTCATGCACTATCAAACTATGAAACATGCACTATCAAGCGAAAAATACATTAAAATATGAAATTTCATTTTTGTTGCAAATTTCTTATTTCACTTCACTTTTTTTGCACAGTTAACAACTAACAACATTTCTATTTGGTTTCTGTTAGGTTACTGTGCTTGTCAGTCAATATGTTTTTGTAGGCAGGAAATGACCTCTCTACATCGCAAGAAGTTATGGGTGCAAACTTGAATGAACCTTTTCCTGTTATTTAGTTTTTTTTTTCTTTTCCTTCTTCAATCCTAATTTCTGAAACCAAAATGAGGGTTATAAACATCGAGAAACTGAATTATCCACTCAAAACCATTTAAACATGCATTTAAACTGAATATAATGCATATTATATGCATGATTAAGCTAAAAATTGCTTAAATATGCATTATGCATGTTTTTACCCCCAAAAAGGCCAAAACATGCAAATATGCACGGGAAAAGTACACATATTTGGAGCAGGAAAGTAATGAAATGGATAAGTACTAAGTTCGAGCTATGTCCTATGTTCCTATAAAAACATGTATTTGCATGGAATTCTCGTCTCTACTGATTACAGTTCCTGCATGTAGGGAAGGTTTTCCTTCCATTGATAACTCTCATAGATTTTTTGTGGCCCATTTTCAATCTGGTCAGTGCAGTTTGACATTTCCTTGTTAGTGGAAGTAGTATGGGCCTTCCAGGACGACAACTGACATACCATTTATGTTTAAGCTGAGTTTTCTTTTTAATTTCTTTAAGTATTCTGTATTTTATCAGACATTTGAGATGGGCAGGGCATGTAGCACATATGGGCGAACCCAGAACTGCACCCAGAGTTGGGAGACCGGAGGGAAAAAGACGTTTGGAGAGGCCGAGATGTAGATGGGAGGATAATATTAAAATGGATTTAAGGGAGGTGGGATATGATGATAGAGACTGGATTAATCTTGCACAGGATAGGGACCGTTGGTGGGCTTATGTGAGGGCGGCAATGAACCTGCAGGCTCTTTAAAAGTCATTTGTAAATAAGTTTGTAAGTATTCTGTATTTTACCAGGGACTTGTTTCATCATGTGTTAACATTTTTTCAGTTTTTCCATATGGCAGCCAAGTTTATCTATTTCATCCGGCTTTTAATGTCCTACAACATTACACCCAACCGTGTGGGAAAATACTAGGACTTTTTTTGGAACTAATGTAAACAAAGCTTCTGTTGACAATGAGTATTAACAATGGTGTGTACCTGCATTTGAAGTGAGAAGTTCTTACACTCATTATGATAAAGTGCACAAACATCCAAGATCAGGTATGTAGTCGTCGTCCTTGAGGTCTCAACTGAACAAAACAAGAAAGAGTTGATAAGATCATATAGAATAAAATACATGTAACAATGAGCAAACAGTAATAAAGCTAGGAATAGGACAGAATGTAGTCCAGGAGATGATTGAAAACTCATATATCAGAAGATATGTGCCCACTGAGTCTCATGATAAAATAAACAACATAAAAATAAACAAATAATTGTTTGAGAGATATTAAAATGAAGAAGATTTTCTGCTCAACATTGTGACAAATTACGAAAGCTGGTTTCGCAATGTGGAAACTAAAACGAAATATCAGGGATATGAAATGGCATCACCAAAATTCACCATTAAGAAAGAAGCCAAAAGCTGTCTTTTTAACTACAAAGTTATGGGCACTGTCTTTTGGGATGTGTTCTGATTGAAGCTCTATATGCATTATACAGTAAATTCTCTAGAAAATATATCATTCTGCAGCATAATAATACTCGCTGCAATTTTACTTGTCACACAATGGAAAAAAATAATGAGAATGGAATGGGAAGTTACCTACCGATAATTCTAAACTGGAACCCTTTGGTTAGCATCTTTCTTAATTTTTGAGATCAGGCCAACAATATGAGAATACAGAGAAGTTTAGGAAGTTGTGCATGTGTTTCAAGTAGCTGAGGGTATATTCAAATTTACAGAACAGTGGGAAAATGGAATGGTGATAATATAAAAAATAAATCCCAGTATGTCAATTCTGAGATAATGTACTTCTTTTTTCAATTCAAAATGTTAAATTTATAATTATTGTTGCTCATAACTTTCGGTGTGACACCCACCCAATGATCATGTAATTTTGCAATGAGTTTGCTGCCATTACTTTCTAAGTCTTGGTATATGAACAAGTCTCACCTCTCACTATTTTAACTCATTAAGGCACGAGGACTCTTTCATGCTTACGTACATTCTATCACAAATTACTCCAACATAAAGATAAATTCAAGATATAAGTAATTTTGTAAGACTACAAACATTAAAATGTTGTCTACAATATTAGCACCATAAATAAACTTTATAATTCAAACTACTGCTTTTATACAAGTGAAATAAATACGAATGGCTTACACAATTTTTATATAAGCATACTATGCCTTCTGTCAATTCTACTCTATGTCAGAGAATGCATATTAAATTCTTTTTGGATAAAGAATGCCAAGCACTACCTAAAATGTATTAAGAATGTGACATTTTGCTTTATATTAACTGTTGAAAGAAACATCGCAATCATTTCAGTACTTGATGGTTATGTGAATTTGGCAAATGTACTTTCTTCCGTCTCTGTAATGTGTGGGTGTTAATATTTTATAGTGTATGATTTTCATTCAGAATTAATTTTATTGAATACTACGACAGAATGTCATTGTCATTACATCTATTGTAACTAGATCTATATTAAAACATATAACCTATATATGTATAGTGCGTACTTATTTTTTATACTTATTCAATTCCTACTTATAATTTTTACTATGACACTTTTGAGTAAAAGGCTCACATCCCACACATTTTAAATTATAATATTACGTAAGTGAAGCAGCAGTTGCCTCAATATTTCACCCACTTATCTTACTGAAACATTAAGAAATAAAAAATGAATTTCATAAACCAAAACCCAGTCAAATGTTTAAATCACAATTTAGAGTTTAAAATAGATGTTTCAGTCACACTTTTCCCCATGCCTACTTACTTGTCAGCAATATTAGAAACTGCGAAAGTTAGCAGTAACAGAATGGTTCATGTCTTCGAAAGAAGTGGGATACTCTTATTTTTGTCTACAAACAGTTACACTTTGTACTGTAAAACTGAGTTCTCAATTTCAATCAATTCTGTGTGTTGTGGAATGTTGTGGAAATACACATTTTTGGCAGGTGTAATGTATTTATTATAATGGTGAATGAGTGTTCCCTAAAGTTACTATTACTTACAATACAATTCAGACATTAGCAAAAAAAAAAAATGCGACAAACAGGGAGCTACAATTTTTTTTAACAAAATGAATGACAGAAACAAGGCTTGGTGAATGATATTGGTGCCAACACAGGAATCTAATATTAAGAATATTCTTACATTGCTCTTTGATGAACTGAAAGATGTAAAATTCGATGAGTATTTTCATCAGAACAATGTAACTACACAGTACCCGACACTCTGTGCTTGTTTTGAGATCTGGTTTCAAAATTGGTAAGCTGTAATTTTCGGCTGTGGAAAGATCTTTAAGACAAGATCTATGAAACAAATACTCATACACTACAAGATATCAAAAGAAATATTTTACAAATAACCAAACTAATTACAAATGATCAGCTGCAATATACGTCTCAAATTAATAAAGAGACATAAGGCATGTAAAGTGCACAAGATTTTCTGACGGTATGGTGTTGTTAGCAGAAGAGGAGATGATACTAAAGGATATGCTACAGAAGCTGAAAGACAGCTGTGAGTAGTATGGGATGAAGATAAATGCAAACAAGATGAAGACCATGGTTATCGGAAGAAAAATGAAGAAAGTAAATGTCCGTATTCTAAATGAGGCAGTAGAGCAAGTGGATAGCTTCAAATACTTGGGGTGTATTATAAGCAGTAACATGAGCTGTTGCCAGGAAGTCAAAAGGAGAAAAGCAATGGCAAAGGATGCTTTCAATAGAAAAAGGAGCATCTTCTGCAGACCTTGAGAGAGGGGGGGGGGGACCTAAGGAAGAGACCAGTGGACTAGTGAAGTGCTTTGTGTGGAGTGTGGCACTGTATGAGGCAGAAACATGGACATTACGATGAAATGAAGAGAAAAGACTAAAATGTGGATATGGAAAAGAATGGAGCGTGTGAAATGGACAGACAAAATAAGAAAGAGTGGGTGAAGAAAGAATAATGCTGAAACTGATCAGGAAGAGAAAAAGGAATTGGTTGGCTAAGAATAAACTGCCTACTGAAGGATGCACTAGAAGGAATGATGAATGGGAGAAAATTCGTGGCAGAAGAAGACAGAAAAATAGGAAAGACTGGAGAATGCTGGGTTTGCAGTGAAAGACCTGCCCTTGAGTAGAAAACTATGAATGAATGAATGAATATAGCATGTACCTGACAAGGTGGCAGACATCCAGTTATGCTCGTAATGGTGTATGTGTATATATATATATATATATATATATACACACATATATATACATACATATATACATGTTAATTTATGTAAACCTGGTAAGTGTGACCATTCAATGATTAATTCTTTTATTGGAAATTCACTGCTTGCTGCCAGCATTCTGTGTCCAATTAACAGAAAAAGGGCCACTTGAATGGTCACATGCTGTCACGATTTCAAGAGCTTTATCAACTGCACGGTTGCACGTGTAAGTACCATCGCAGCTCACAATGTCATGAAATTGCTAAAATAACTTATGAAAGGCACTGTAAAGGTTCGTCTCCACTATTAAACATTTAACAAAAACATGTTAAATATAACATGTTGAATTTAAAATGTATATCGACATTTCAAGTCTCAATTGACTTAACATGTTGACTGAGTATGTTGAAGTTAACACTTTTAACATGTTGGCGTGTTTTCCAGCAGCAATGGAAAACATGTCAAGTCAATTAATTTGCTCGTGCAGCGCCAGTACAGTTCAGCAAAGTTTGTACAGTTTCCATAGCAACAACTAACTTAGATTTTGTGGTGCATATCTTTATCATTTTTATACTATCATTGCTCCTTGGTGTTGGCTGTAAGTTGTTCGAAGTAGTGGACTGGACGAAAGAAAATATGTTAGAATGAAATTATTGCACTGATGGAAAAGCCTTGTTTGTGAGATGTGTCTGCAAAAGAATACAGAGACAAAACAAAGAAGGCCGACTGTTTTAGAGAACTGGAATTATTATTTAATTGTTCTCGAGAATACAATAGAGAGTTTTTGAACTCTTGTCGTACACTAAATGTTAATGCTATGTTGACGTCAGTAATGGTCGTATTTGGTGATGTATGTTAACATTCATAAAACTTCGGAAAAATAAATTATACGATATTACTCACTCCTTTAACATCTATCATGTCGCAGGTCCTATGAGAGTCAATCACTCGCACTGTAATTTTTTTAATTGAGATGAAATGGCTGCTCTTAAATTGTGTCTTTCTTTGATGTAACAGGAAGTATTTTTGCAGCACTATATTAAAATTGTGTTCTGACATTCTCAGCAAGTTTTTGAATCTAAATCGATCTTCAACTTTAAGCTCGTTTAGAATGTCTTCTTTTACTAAGATATTGCCGCACCTACATTCTCATTTTCTTCCTTTTCAAGGCCTTGTAACAGCAATAGAGGCAATTACAAAAGTCAAATCATCATCTGAGTCCATTGTCCAAGGTTTGAAAATAAGACACTATCTACATTAAAATCTCATAGACTGTTTATGGTGGACTACGCAAAGAAACTCAAGATTAACACGCTTAACAGTATGGACAAAGTGTTAAATGAAATTAGCATTAACATGTTCAATCAACATGTTGGGATGTTAACGATAAACAATTTAACATTTAACATGTTGTTGTTAAATGTTTAATAATGGAGACGAGCTTTAAGGAAGACGATGTGAACACTACGGGAGCTGTGTTTCTATTTCCTTCAAATATTGTTGTTTCTTATGTAGAAGGAATTTGTCCAGGAGATGGAATGCTTCATGATAATAACAAAAGTTCCAACATATTACAACATTTTCCGCAATGCAACTGCCGCTGGTTGGCCAACCTAAGCACCAGGAACATTTGCTGGGACTCACTGTATATACAAGGTATCTAAAATAAAAGGTTTTTTTTTTTTTTTTTTTAATTTGCTGATCTCTTTTTGATGTTGCCAACAATTTTTGACTGTTATTTGTTTAACAATACTATGCCATTTGCAGAAACAATGTTTGACCGTCATCTGTTTAACATTACGCCAGAAACATGGATCAATGGAACGGATCTCAACAAGCAATAGCCGTTGAAGCTTTTTATAAAAATGGTGATAATATAGCTGCTGCTTGAAGGGAATATCGGTGTTATTTTAATACCGGAAGAAATGGTCCTGTCCCATCAGAACATGCAATCAAATTATGGGTGCAACATTTTAAAGCTATGGGAAGTGTTACAGGAAGACCTCGGAGTATTCGAACACAGGAAACAATACACAGTGTGAAATGTTGTTACACAAAGTCCTAAACACTCTGTGGCACAAATTTCCTCAGCAGTGCAGATATCAAGAGCTAGTGGGCATAGAATCCTGTGTAAAGATTTAAAGTTGCATCCATACAAAATACAGATTGTCCAGCAGTTAAAAGTAAGCAATTTTCAACAAAGAATGGACTTCAGTGCGGAGCTTTAGCCCATTCATTATGGATGTCTGATGAGATACATTTTCACCTTAGATCAGCCAATACTTTTTCGAAGACCAGGGACAAACAACCTTGGTAACATCTGTCAGGTATGTCAACATGGTAAACACATTCTTTGTACAGGAACTTGCTAGATTCCCTACACAGAGGCCATATTGGTTCCAGCAAGACGGGTCTACGTCGCATTCAACGAGAATTTCTATGCAAAAAGTGCGCCAAATTTTCCACAACCGCGTCATCTTCAGGAATGGTGGCATTGATTGGCCTCCCAGATCCCCTGACTTAACTGCATGTGATTATTTCCTGTGGGGGCACCTAAAAAGCAAAGTGATGCAAGTCGGCCACACACCATTGAAGAACTCAAGAATAACATCCATGTTGAAATCGAATCCTTCCCTATTTCAATGTTACAACGTGTCATGATTGTTCTTCATTGCAGGCTGTCTGAGTGTGAACATTGTCAAGGTTGTCACCTGCTGGACATAATTTTCAAAACTTGAATGTGACTGAAGTTGTTACACAAATGGCAATATATAATGTTTCAATTCTTGTATTTTTGTTTTCTGTCTCATTATGCATCGTATTTATTTTGTTGTATTTGGAAAAGCCGTTTTTTTTTAGAAACCTTGTATAACTTAGTGTGCAAATAACAACTTCATCAAAAGATGTTGGGAATGTGTGAATGCAGATGGACATCACATTGAATATCTGCTGTAAGACAAGTTAGTACTTATGAAATAAAAATATAATTGTGTGGTTATTATTATTAACCAAAATTAAACAAGTAAACAGGAGAGAGGTAATTCGGTCTATGCTGGTCATACAAGTATGTCTGATGCACGTATTCCTGACCGGAAGTCGAGCTGAATGCTCTGTATTATCTACAGATACTTCTTTAGTGTTAAGACACATTAAGGTAAGGCTAATGAGTCACTGCAATGTTAATCAATTCGTTAAAACTACACCTTCTTAGTGACATCATATTATTGTGCAGTTCTTGATCATTTCTCGTTACTTTCGAGTGCAGTGTTATTACTACTCCTTTGTGTAAACCAATCTGAAGGCTGCCAGTTGGAAAATGACTAGTGCAGTTGATCTGTGAAAAGATAACATTAATGCCTTGTAAGAATATTTTGAGAAAGAACATATTTAAGTTAGTTTGATATCCAAGTTCACAAATATAGAATAAATGGCTTATCTTGTCTGCAAATGTTTTAGAACAAAATAGCTATGTACCGGTAGTTATGTTACTATCAAGACATTGAGTTAGAGTCCTACTACACAGTTTTTTTTTATGTTGTGTTACTGTATAACATCAATGGATAAAACAGATTACTTAAAATATTTAATTCTAAAAAGAACTTTTTCGTATGATACATATGTGCTACACATCATATGGAGATTAAAGTAAATTTCAAGACAGATTTTCCAGTGACAAAATTCCAAGTTGCACAACTATTCATAAACTCGTAAATAAATTTCGTTAAATAGGGAGTGTTCAAGACAAGAAGTCTAGATATCAATGTTAAGTCCTCACCAAAGGATGCATAAATTGGACCGTTTATCTCCTACAAAACAACTTTAGCAGCTTTTACAGAAAATGGGAATTTTTTATGGTTCTGCACATAGGCGCCTGCAGGATTTTC